>NC_143049.1:31635000-31765000 GCF_057628025.1 Oncorhynchus mykiss
TGTGAGAGTATAGATATCCTGAGCTCCAACAATCTGTGCCAGCAGCAACATTTGGTCAAATAGCCTATGCTGTGGCCCATTGGTATTTCTCTAAAAGGTTATGACATGAGACTTCAGAAATTCTATCTCAAGAAGAAAATTGTGTGAGCAGGAAGCCACAATGTGAAAGCACAGAGAAATGTGTTTGAATTGACTAGGCCATCTCTCAAATCATAGGCCTACACTCCCTGTAGTTGAGGGTCAATTTAAAAAGGCAATACATTGCCATATATTTCTAATAGCAAATAATGGTGTAACAACTGCCAGAACAGACCTGTTTATAATTGACCATGTGTATGGTAACAAAATATGTGCATGTCAAGCAAAAGCTATAGATTGTGTAGGCTACAATGCAACAAATACATTAAATCTCTATTGTTGCACGTGAACCATCCAGTTAGATAGCTAAAACGTTGAAAGGACGATGGGGACAATGAAAGGATTTTGATGCTACCATCGGGTACATAAAGGCAAACTGCAAACATTGCACACGCAACAAGCCGAATATAATGTAAAAGCTGACGGGGAGAGTGCCACGTGAAGGTTTGAACAAATGAAAAGGTGCATTCAAGCATTCAACTCAATTGAAGTACTGGAGATAATCGCAAACGTAACATAACCATGTGACAGACCTACCATTGAGCCAGAGTAGCTTGGAGAGAAGAGAAGGGAAGGGGTGCGCGCAATATGGGAGGGTGATTCTCGAACATCTTCAGCTAACAGTTCTCATGATGATGGTCGGAAAAGTAGGGGCGATACGGTTGCGACCTTTTCGTTTTTTAAATTAGCGCTAGCTACGTCTAGCCTTTTCTACAAGAGGCAGTTCTGAAAAGGGGACGATAAGGTAAACTACCATAAACATTAAAACGAATCTGTTTTTTTTTTGTAGCCTGCTCTACGTTTTGGGAACGTCCTGTTTTTATACGACGTTGTGGTGAATGTTGTTTGGCTAGCTACGTTGTAACGTCTGCTAGCTAGTTAACGTTATCCAGTTTGTTTTAGACAACCGCTATCTTGCATTGTTTCCAATCCATTCATTGTCGTCTAGCTAGCCAGCTATCTAAAGTAGCTAATCTAGGTAGCTAGCTATGTTTTTGTAAATTACTCAATGGTGTATCGTTTGCAGTCGTCGTTCCTAACCCTTGGTTGTGGTGATTGCGATAGCTAGCTAACGTTAAATCTTTAAGGCATAGAAACCCCCAAAACCCAACGGCAATTTCCAGGTTAACAAGAGTGCCAATTTAACCTGTTACTGTTAGCTACAGTAACTAGTTATATGAAGTTAGCTATCCACCGTCTTATCTTTGCTGTGGGTTTTGGTGGATACAAACGTTTTTTTAATTGTCTTGACATCTCGGGAAATATAATTTGTCTAACTAGCTAGCTAAATTTACAATCTGCATTGATGTTTGTATTGCAACACGGGTATAATCTGTATAGCGAAATGGGATTATGGGACCAGCAATACCGTTATTTTCCCTGCGCGCTAGCAAGGCGAACCAGCCAACAAACCAGGCAGCTATCGAGTTACATATGGCTCTGACGTTAGACTGGCAGTTACGAACGATAGTAACGATAATCATCTGGTACTTTATCTAGGGTTGGGTGAATATATTCCCTCGTCACCATTTACATTGACATTACCCAGTAGCTACTCCCTGTACTAAAACTGTAATATGTAACTTTTTGGGCGACCCGAACAAATAGATTTGTCATTCTCATACAGTGTGACCATTTTACTCGCATATGCGCCTACATATTCTGATGTGCGACCTGGATTTGTAAAAACATTTTGGAGCACCAGTGGCCTAGAAAACTGTAGTATTCTAGCTTTAATACGCCAAATATTTTTCTCCTAAATTTTGATGCCTACATTCACATGTGCTCCTTGTAAAAAGGGTCAGTTTAGAGCCCTGTACGCAACAGTATAGATAATAGACTGAGTTGTAGCAGAAGTGTGTGTGTGTGTGTGCCAACTCGATGTAGGAGTTGTGCACAGCCACGCACTCATGGAGTAAATGTGTTGTTGCCTACCCTCACTGCTTTGGGGTGGCTAATAAAGAAGTCCAGGGTCCAGTTGCAGAGGGAGGTGTTCAGTCCCAGGGTCCTGAGCTTAGCGATGAGCTTGGAGGGGTCTATGGTACTCAAGTGCTGAGCTGTAGTCAATGAACAGCATTCTTATGTGACTCACCACCTGGATTCAGTTTTATGTAGCAACATTTGAATTTCAGTTTTTTATTTTTTATATTGGATAAAAGTAGAGACTCAGCTACAAAATGGTATATCATTCACTACATTTTAGGAAACAATGGGAAAGTAATTTGTTGTTGAAAGTTGATCAATTTACAAACTCACTTTTGAGAACTGTAATTTTCAATGTTTTGGTATTACTGTTGGAGAGCCCTTCTTTGTCTACACCCATTCAGCATTGTTCACACCCTCTTAAGCCTTGGCCCCACCAACCTCTTTAAGGGTTGATCCAACCGTTCTGCACTAACTTGCCAGCTACTTCCAGACATCTAAGAGAGAGAGCACAGCTCACTGAACATTACTCGCCCTATCGCTCTGTGGTTTCGCGTTCAGAGAGCACACTGGACACGGGCCAATAAGTAGGGTTGTTCCGAATGCTCTGACCCCACAACTACGGGGTCGGCAGGGTAGCCTAGTGGTTAGAGCGTTGGACTAGTAACCGGAAGGTTGCAAGTTCAAACCCCCGACCTGACAAGTTACAAATCTGTCGTTCTGCCCCTGAACAGGCAGTTAACCGACTGTTCCTAGGCCGTCATTGAAAATAAGAATTTGTTCTTAACTAACTTGCCTAGTTAAATAAAGGTTTAAAAAAATATAAAATATCGGCTAGCTACTTCCAGACACATAATGAGAGAACACCCCATTCTGACCATTTTACTTGGCTGGTTAGGCTTTTTTTCATGTTATCCAGAGCGTTGGTGACTAACTGCTGTTGGCAACAATTGAATTATGCTTTTTTGCCGACGTTTACTGACACCGGACATATTCAACGGGTGTTGAGCGTTAAAAAATGCATCTGTTATTCTGCGCTCTGGCACACTAAGACAAGTATTTTGTTAAGAAATGTAGCTAGATAGCTAGCTATGTAAACAATGACTCACAATGTGTGACGTAACGTGAGTTAGTGAGCCAGCCAGCTAACGTTAGCTAGCTAGCTAACAGTACACTAACTTGAAATGAAAATACTTTGTCAAAATTAGAGTGGTGTCTTTTGTTAAGACATTGAGCTAGCTAGCTAAACAATAGACCATAATCACAATTTATGACGTTACTACCCTGCATGAATCTGCAGGTAGCTTATCAGCCAGGTTCTATGGCTGTAACTAGTCAAGCTTTTTTGCCCTTACATGTCACTTTATACGCAAGATATCTGCTTAACATAGAATCACAGGGTTTGTCTCACTGTGACCACCGATAACTTCAGAACGAAGTTGACTACAAGTACAAAGTACAATTAATTCAAACAAGCAATGTATACAAATGTAATGGTTGATCAGTTGTCAGTATTGTGAAATATTTCTAATGTTAAGGTAAGATTTTGCAACTCAAATCTATAGCCATGAAATGCTTTGAAAGGCTGGTCATGGCTCACAACAGTAGCTAAGACATCGTTGGAGCATGTGTCGATACTGAGGGGATTGAAAGAAAGGCAGCTGCTCTCTGATCAGGTGTGTCCAAACGTGTGACTGGTACTGTACATGCGAGTTACCATACCCTGTCTCAGGGATGGCTAACTGGAAATTCCTTAGGTAAATCAGCTTTTAGATTTGTTGACCTTGGTGCCTCTAGGGCAATTCAGACGGCTGATTAATTAAGTACCCTTTTTTCTGAAAAATATTTTTTTATGATTTAGCTTTTTTAATATGTTTTGCTTTTTGTATTGTGTATATTTTTATTACAGGGCTCATCTGTAAAAGAGACCGTGGTCTCCGCATGACTCTCTGTCAAAAGTGTTTGTGTTGAGTAACCTTGATTAGAGAACGCTGATGTGCACACTGGCTGGAATGTTTTGACTTGACTGTTTCTGTGAGAAACAACCCAAAGCAGTGTCTGTCAGTTTACACCGTTTATTGAACATATGCTATGAGCAAGACCGAGAGACAGTTGTGTTATTCGTTTTTTTTTTTTTTTATGATTAGGTGCTGCTATCAATAGTCCTCTCCTATAGAATCTTCTAGTCATACCTATAGAATCATGATACAGTATGCCTTTTATTTTAACCCCTGGAGAATATCTGTTGCTCTTTACATTTTATGCTGCTCCGTCTCTGTTCTAGTGGTTGCTGTGAAGAGTTATTATAATCTTATTTCTACATACGTTCTACACTAGCCTCGCCCATAAGAGAATGCTGCCACCACAATACTTGAAAATACAGTTTATTTTTTTTATTTTTTACTTTGTATTGGATTTGACCCAAACCTGTAGTTTTTAATTTAGGCCAAAAAGTTAATTTCTTTGGTGTCTTGCAAGATTACTTAACGGCCTTGTTGCAAACAGAAGAGATGATTTGGAGGGGATTCTTTTAGCACAGGCTTCCTTCTTTTTCTCATACTGGCCATTAATGTGGAGTAAGTTTAATGTTCCTGATTCCAGATGTATTTTAAAGTATTGTGGTGGCAGCATCATGATATGGGTATGTTTGTCACCGGCAGGGACTGGAGTTTGTCATGATCAAAAGCCCAGGTAAAAAGTTAGAAGAAAATCATTAATGAGCTGAAGATGATGAGAGGAGTTGATCCTGATTTGATAACCCTCACAGATATCCTCCAATCACAATGATTTATCCAAGTACTGGGACTCTGTCACTTTTTTTCTCTCCACAGAACACCTTGGTATCCGATTGCTAAGCAACCATTTTTTGATTGTCCAGATGAAACCAGTCTGTCAAAAGTTGCTAGGTCACATCTAGATTTTCAAACTAAATACATACTGCAATTCCAACCACAAAACCTATTTGCTTAGATTTTAAGCATCAGAATACAACTAGCCTAGCAAACAGCTAAATGTTTTTTATTTTGTTATTCAAATTATGGGGCTCCACGGAGCCAATGAGCCAATGAGCAACTCATTGTCTCTGGCAAAACACCCCCACAACATGATGCTGCCACCCCTGTGCTTCACGGATGGGATGGTGTTCTCAAGCCTCCCCTGTTTTTCTCCAAACATAACAATGGTCATTATGGCCAAACAGTTTCATTTTTGTTTTATCAGACCAGAGGACATTTCTCCAAATATGATATTTGTCCCCATGTGCAGTTGCAAACCGTAGTCTGGCTTTTTTATGGTGGTTTTGGAGCAGTGGCTTCTTTTTTGCTGAGCAGCCTTTCAGGTTATGTCGATATAGGACTGGTTTTACTGTGGATATAGATACTTTTGTACCTGTTTCCTCCAGCATCTTCAAGGTCCTTTGCTGTTCTGGGATTGATTTGTACTTTTTGCACCAAAGTGCGTTCATCTCTAGGAGACAGAACGCATCTCCTTTCTGAGCGGTATGACGACTGCGTGGTCCCATGGTGTTTATACTTGCATACTATTGTTTGTACAGACGAATGTGGTACCTTCAGGCGTTTGGAAATTGCTCCCAAGGATGAACTAGACTAGTGGAGGTCTATAATTCTTTTCTGAGGTCTTGGCTGATTTCTTTTGATTTTCCCATGATATCAAGCAAAGAGGCACTGAGTTTGAAGGTAGGCCTTGAAATGCATCCACAGGTACACCTCCAATTGACTCAAATTATGTCAATTAGCCTATCGGAAGCTTTTAAAGCCTTGATATCATTTTCTTGGAATTTTCCAAGCTGTTTAAAGGCACAGTGAACTTAGTGCATGTAAACTTCTTACCCACTGGAATTGATACAGTGAATTATAAGTGAAACAATCTGTCTGTAAACAATTTTGGGAAAATGACTTGTGTCATGTACAAAGTAGATGTCCTAACCGATTTGCCAAAACTGTAGTTTGTTGACAAGAAATTTGTGGAGTGGTTGAAAAATGAGTTTTAATGACTCCAACCTAAGTGTGTAAACTTCCGACTTCAAATGTGTGTTTGTGTGACCATTTTGTGGTGCTGAAACGTAATGCTTCAACCGCAGCGCAATCAATAGGTGAACAGTGTCTTGTACTGAAAATATAGCTAAGTTATAGTTAATATAGCAACAGATGGGGAAAAAACCTATACCAGTCGAGTAATTAATTTCAACAATCTTCATTTTAATTTGACTTTACTAAACACGGGGGCTTAATTGGAGTCTATTTCTTCCGAGCCTAGGTCTATATAAAATAGCCTACTTCAGCCAGTTAAGTTGTGAGGCTCAACAGCATCTTTCACAATAAATTTAAAAAACATTTTTTAGGCCTATTTACAATTGCAACTCAACAAAAATGTAGCATCCTACATAAAACAATCATTAAAAGAAAAAAGCGATGTGTTGATCGGGATAGCCTGCTAAATAACGACAGAACAAACAGAAATTACTGTCAGCTTGAGACCTAAATATCCCTGGATAACCATTCACATTAATGTTAGTATTTACTAAATTTAGGCCACTAAGTGACTTACTCAATGGGAAAAGTTGTCGTGTGATATGGGTGTGATTTTGATGCGCAGGCAGTCCTCGATTGACTTATGTGAAAGCCGGTTCCTGTCGTGAGTCTATATTGGGTTCATAGAGGAAAATGGGTACTTGCAGGTGTAAGTCAAAGTTTCTTTATTGTGCTGTATTCCTCTGAGCATGCCACCCACAACGCACACAAGGATTCGGCACTCCTGAGCACATCCCGGATGTGCTGAAGTGCAAGTAGCTTTCCAGATAAAGTCCAAATGGAACAACTCAAGCTTCCTAGTGAAGGCCTCACGTTTTTTCACCATGTCCACGGCTGTTTTCCCTCTTCCATGTAACTGCAGATGTAACCCATTTTAAGTGACAGAATATGTCAGGCCAAAAAGCTGTTTGTGTAGCTTGCAGTTAATGCTTCAATGTTTCTGTGTCAGGCCTCTGTCTGGGGCAGGAAGGCCACTTTGAATCAAATCAAAGTTTATTTGTCACGTGCGCCGAATACAACAGGTGTAGTAGACCTTACGGTGAAATGCTTACTTACAGGCTCTAACCAATGGTACGGTGAAATGCTTACTTACAGGCTCTAACCAATGGTACGGTGAAATGCTTACTTACAGGCTCTAACCAATGGTACGGTGAAATGCTTACTTACAGGCTCTAACCAATGGTACGGGGAAATGCTTACTTACAGGCTCTAACCAATGGTACGGGGAAATGCTTACTTACAGGCTCTAACCAATGGTACGGTGAAATGCTTACTTACAGGCTCTAACCAATGGTATGGTGAAATGTTTACTTACAGGCTCTAACCAATGGTACGGTGAAATGCTTACTTACAGGCTCTAACCAATGGTACGGTGAAATGCTTACTTACAGGCTCTAACCAATGGTACGGGGAAATGCTTACTTACAGGCTCTAACCAATGGTACGGTGAAATGCTTACTTACAGGCTCTAACCAATGGTACGGTGAAATGCTTACTTACAGGCTCTAACCAATGGTACGGGGAAATGCTTACTTACAGGCTCTAACCAATGGTACGGGGAAATGCTTACTTACAGGCTCTAACCAATGGTACGAGGAAATGCTTACTTACAGGCTCTAACCAATGGTGCGGTAAAAAAAGGTGTGTGTGTGTCGGAAAGTAAAGAAACAAAGTAAAGAAATAAAACAACAGTAAAAAGACATTTGAAAAAGAGTAGCAAGGCTATATACAGACACCTGTTAGTCAGGCTTATTGAGGTAGTATGTACATGTAGGTATCGTTAAAGTGACTATGCATATATATATATGTATGTGTGTGTGTGTGTGTGTGTGTGTGTGTATATATGTGTGTATGTATGTGTGTATGTATGTATATGATGAACAGAGAGTAGCAGTAGCGTAAAAAGAGGGGTTGGCGGGTGGTGCGACACAATGCAGATAGTCCGGGTAACCATTCGGTTACCTGTTCAGGAGTCTTATGGCTTTGGGGTAAAAACTGTTGAGAAGCCTTTTTGTCCTAGACTTGGCACTCTGGTACCGCTTGCCATGCAGTAGTAGAGAACAGTCTATGGCTGGGGTCTTGGACAATTTTCAGGGCCTTCCTCTGACACCGCCTGGTGTAGAGGTCCTGGATGGCAGGCAGCTTTGCCCCAGTGTTGTACTGGGCCGTACGCACTACCTTCTGAAGTGCCTTGCGGTCGGAGTCTGAGCAATTGCCGTACCAGGCAGTGATGCAACCGGTCAGGATGCTCTCGATGTTGCAGCTGTAGAACCTTTTGAGGATCTCAGGACACATGCCAAATTGTAAGTTCCATGCTTAGAGTCAAAAAGACTTTGTAAACAGCAACATTTTCATTGAAAATAAGACACACTGGCTTGGTATTGGGAAAAGATGGTTAGATTGACACATATCTCTGTACGTTGTTCCTTGGAACTGCGATTTTCACTATCCACCTTTTTTCTTTTGATACTTTTTGAGAGCGACATTTTCTCTCGCTATCAAGCAAATTATTCTGATCAAATGTTGACGTAAAAAAAAGGTGTAGGCTACGTAGACATGTTTTCCCCAACCAATCAACCCACAGAGGAATAGACTAAATAATATTTGAATATGAGCGTAAATCAGATCGAAATTATGTTATTGTCACTGAAATGTATTATGTAGCCTACTAATCGAATGTGTTAAACACGTTCAATTTGTAGTTTCGGCCAATTAATTGTCCTAATATTATATACTAATTTATGTTCTGGCCCGTCGACTATTAGCTCAATAAAAATTTGTCCCAAGACCAAACCTAGTTGACAAACCCTGCATTAAGCAATCATTGTTTTTTCTCCAATAGGCCTGACATATCACCTCTTTCAAGAAACTTTCTGTTTTGATAATTATTTTGACTAAAACCTTTAGGCCTACCTATAGAAAAATGTAAGAACATTTACTTCCCCATGATCTAGCCCTGTTTATTATTAAGATTTAAAAGACCATAATTAATGCTTTGTGGAGCTTTTTATTCTAATATATTATCACACCTGTGTGTGTGTGTGTGTGTGTGTGTGTGTGTGTGTGTGTGTGTGTGTGTGTGTGTGTTGTGTGCACTTCCAGTAATACTGTGTATGGTACATAAGCAGTATGACGTATAAAAATCTGGATACCACCTAACCCTGCCATAGTCTTCTGAAAAATAAAACTAGGCTTCGGTTTTCAGCAGGACATTTACTCGCATGCCAAAGACACACCAGAATGACTTTCCAAGAGGTGGTAAGTTTCCAAGGGGGGTTGTGTAGACTTTCACTAGCGACCTGTATATTTAGCTCTAAATGACGTGCACATGTTTTATGCTTAATTTCTAGCCTAGGCAAGACCTCAGTCTTTCCTTTACAGACTTGTTCACAGTCCTCATTTCAGGACTAAAGTCTAGGCCAAGACTACAGACTGTGGGATGACCAGCTTCTTCATAGGTGTCAGTCAGTTGTGCGTGGCAGCAATCATATCTGATGGTTTTCTGGAGTTTGGGTGTGATTGTGTTGAGTAACCTTGATTAGAGAACGCTGATGTGCACACTGGCTGGAATGTTTTGACTCGACTGTTTCTGTGAGAATCAACCCAAAGCAGTGTCTGTCAGTTTACACCGTTTATTGAACATATGCTATGAGCAAGACCGAGAGACCAAGTTGTGTTATTGCTTGTTTTTTTTATGAAATGGCGTGCTATATGAGAAGCATAATCCTGCTATGAATAGTCCTCTCTGATAGAATCTTCTAGTCATACCTATAGAATCAGGATACAGTATGCCTTTTCTTTTAACCCCTGGAGAATATCTGTTGCTCTTTACATTTTATGCTGCACCGTCTCTGTTCTAGTGGTTGCTGTGAAGAGGTAATGTAATTCAGCTCTGTGCACAGTTGTCTCGCTCCACCGGGCTTTTAAAACCATCGTTAGCACATGCCCCCAGCTGTTCGGAAAGAGAAAAAAGACACTGAAATGGAATTTGATTTGAGTTTTACATGTCACATCCCACAAATCCAAGGCATAATGTGTCTCCACAGGGTCTGATAGTATTGCACGGTATATCGAAACTTAAGTACATAAAATAACTTTTCGGCATTAGAATTTGTTACGCTCAGTACTACTGTCAAGTGTGTCTCACGTGACTGAGAGGATCAAGACTATCAATCAGTGCAGCCCCTTTATAGAGTGAAGAGCAGAGTGCATGTGCCACCTATTCATTCATTGCTAGAGCTGTCTGGGCTGCATTGTTAGCGCCCCCAATCATGCTGCACATAAGTTAATCCACTTGAATAATGCAACACGGCATGTAGAAATGTTGAAACTGTTCATTACAGTTTGCAAAACTGTGTCCATACAGGCTAGAACACTTTACAAAATAAGTCCTAAAACAAGCTCAACTCAATGCATGCACTGTGAATAGACCTAGACTACATGTTGATTTACCCAGTTTACCAATCAAATAAATTATTACCTTTTATGAAATGTTTTGCAAAATATATTCAATTAAGTTGAAAGTAATATTTTGTTTTTAACCAAAGTCAAATTGATCGTATAATTGATTAATTAATGTGGCTGTCACTAAATAATAGACAAAGTCTGTTAAAAGTAATGGTATTGAGCTCAAAAGATTGCCAATGATTGAACAGGGCCTGGTTTCCCAAAAGCATCTTAAGGCTAATTTCGTTAGAACCGTTGAGCCCGGACTCCCGAGATTAATCGTTAGAACCGGTCCCAGAGCAATGAAAGATGTTCAATTTGGTTTAAATAATGCAAAAACATAGTGTTGGAGAAGAAAGTGAAAGTGCAATATGTGCCATGTAAAAAAGCTAACGTTTAAGTTCCTTGCTCAGAACATGAGAACATATGAAAGCTGGGGGTTCCTTTTAACATGAGACTTCAATATTCCAAGGTAAGAGCTTTTAGGTTGTAGTTATAAATACATTTGATTTGATGATTATAGCTGATATCTCAAAGTGCTGTACAGAAACCCAGCCTAAAACCCCAAACAGCAAGCAATGCAGGTGTTGAAGCATGTTGGCTAGGAAAAACTCCCTAGAAAGGCCAAAACCTAGGAAGAAACCTAGAGAGGACCCAGGCTATGAGCGGTGGCCAGTCCTCTTCTGGCTGTGCCGGGTGAAGATTATAACAGAACATGGCCAAGATGTTCAAATGTTCATAAATGACCAGCATGGTCAAATAATAGGTGAACAGGTCAGGATTCCATAGCCGCAGGCAGAACAGTTGAAACTGGAGCAGCAGCACGGCCAGGTGGACTGGGGACAGCAAGGAGTCATCATGCCAGGTAGTCCTGAGGCATGGTCCTAGGGCTCAGGTCCTCCGAGAGAGGGAAAGAAAGAGAATTAGAGAGAGCATACCTAAATTCACACAGGACACCGGATAAGACAGGATAAGTACTCCAGATATAACAAACTGACCCTAGCCCCCCGACACAACCTACTGCAGCATAAATACTGGAGGCTGAGACAGGAGGGGTCAGGAGACACTGTGGCCCCATCCGATGATACCCTCGGACAGGGCCAAACAGGAAGGATATAACCCCACCCACTTTGCCAAAGCACAGCCCCCACACCACTAGAGGGATATCTTCAGAGCTTCCTGAGACAAGGCCGAGTATAGCCCCTAAAGATCTCCGCCACGGCACAACCCAAGGGGGTGCGCCAACCCAGACAGGAAGATCACATCAGTGACTCAACCCACTCAAGTGACGCACCCCTCCTAGGGACGGCATGAAAGAGCACCAGTATGCCAGTGACTCAGCCCCTGTAATAGGGTTAGAGCCAGAGAATCCCAGTGGAAAGAGGGGAACCGGCCAGAAAGAGACAGCAAGGGCGGTTCGTTGCTCCAGTGCCTTTCCGTTCACCTTCACACTCCTGGGCCAGACTACACTCAATCATATGACCCACTGAAGAGATGAGTCTTCAGTAGAGACTTAAAGGTTGAGACCGAGTTTGCGTCTCTCACATGGGTAGGCAGACCATTCCATAAAAATGGAGCTCTATAGGAGAAAGCCCTGCCTCCAGCTGTTTGCTTAGAAATTCTAGGGACAATTAGGAGGCCTGCGTCTTGTGACCGTAGCGTACGTGTAGGTATGTACGGCAGGACCAAATCAGAGAGATAGGTAGGAGCAAGCCCATGTAATGCTTTGTAGGTTAGCAGTAAAACCTTGAAATCAGCCCTTGCCTTGACAGGAAGCCAGTGTAGGGAGGCTAGCACTAGAGTAATATGATCAAATTTTTGGGTTCTAGTCAGAATTCTAGGAGCCATATTTAGCACCAACTGAAGTTTATTTAGTGCTTTATCCGGGTAGCCGGAAAGTAGAACATTGCAATAGTCTAACCTAGAAGTAACGAGAGCATGGATACATTTTTCTGCATCATTTTTGGACAAAGTTTCTGATTTTTGCAATGTTAAGTAAATGGGGAAAAAAAGCTGTCCTTGAAATGGTCTTGATATGTTCGTCAAAAGAGAGATCAGGGTCCAGAGTAAGGCCGAGGTCCTTCACAGTTTTATTTGAGACGACTGTACAACCATTAAGATTAATTGTCAGATTCAGCAGAAGATCTCCTTTTCTTGGGACCTAGAACAAGCATCTCTGTTTTGTCCGAGTTTAAAAGTAGAAAGTTTACAGCCATCCACTTCCTTATGTCTGAAACACAGGCTTCTAGAGAGGGCAATTTTGGGGCTTCACCATGTTTCATTGAAATCTACAGCTGTGTGTCATCCGCATAGCAGTGAAAGTTAACATTATGTTTTCGAATGACATCCCCTAGAGGTAAAATATATAGTGAAAACAATAGTGGTCCTAAAACGGAACCTTGAGGAACACTGAAATTTACAGTTGATTTGTCAGAGGACAAGCCATTCAGAGACAAACTGATATCTTTCCGACAGATAAGATCTTAACCAGGCCAGATCCTGTCCGTGTAGACCAATTTGGGTTTCCAATCTCTCCAAAAGAATGTGGTGATCGACGGTATCAAAAGCAGCACCAAGGTCTAGGAGCACGAGGACAGATGCAGAGCCTCGGTCTGATGCCATTAAAAGGTAATTCACCACCTTCACAAGTGCAGTCTCAGTGCTATGATGGGGTCTAAAACCAGACTGAAGCATTTTGTTGAAGACAGACTGAAGACATTGTTTGTCTTCAGGAACAGCCTTTTCTAAAATTTGAGAGGAATGGAAGATTCGGTATAGGCCGATTTTTTTTGTTTTTTATATTTTCTTCATCAAGGTTTGGCTTTTTCAAGAGAGGCTTTATTACTGCCACTTTTAGTGAGTTTGGTACACATCCAGTGGATAGAGCCGTTTATTATGTTCAACATAGGAGGGCCAAGCACAGGAAGCAGCTCTTTCAGTAGTTTAGTTGGAATAGGGTCCAGTATGCAGCTTGGAGGTTTAGAGGCCATGATTATTTTCATCATTGTGTCAAGAGTGAGAGTACTAAAACACTTGAGTGTCTCTCTTGATCCTAGGTCCGGGCAGAGTTGTACAGACTCAGGACAACTGAGCTTTGAAGGAATACGCAGATTTAAAGAGGAGTCCATAATTTGATTTCTAATAATCATGATCTTTTCCTCAAATAAGTTCATGAATTTATTACTGCTGAAGTGAAAGCCATCCTCACTTGCGGAATGCTGCTTTTTAGTTAGCTTTGCGACAGTATCAAAAATACATTTAGGATTGTTCTTATTTTCCTTAATTAAGTTGGAAAAATAGGATGATCGAGCAGCAGTAAGGGCTCTTCGAAACTGCATGGTACTGTCTTTCCAAGCTAGTCGGAAGACTTCCAGTTTGGTGTGGCGCCATTTCCGTTCCAATTTTCTGGAAGCTTGCTTCAGAGCTCGGGTATTTTCTGTATACCAGGGAGCTAGTTTCTTATGAGAAATGTTTTTAGGGGTGCAACTGCATCTAGGGTATTGCGCAAGGTTAAGTTGAGTTTCCTTAGTTAGGTGGTTAACAGATTTTTGTCCTCTGACGTCCTTGGGTAGGCAGAGGGAGTCTGGAAGGGCATTCGGGAATCTTTGTCTGTGAATTTATAGCACGACTTTTGATGCTCATTGGTTGGGGTCTGAGCAGATTATTTGTTGCAATTGCAAACGTAATAAAATGGTGGTTCGATAGTCCAGGATCATGAGGAAAAACATTAAGATCCACAACATTTATTCCATGGGACAAAACTAGGTCCAGCGTATGACTGTGACAGTGAGTGGGTCCAGAGACATGTTGGACAAAACCCAGTGAGTCGATGATGGCTCCGAAAGCCTTTTGGAGTGAGTCTATGGACTTTTCCATGTGAATATTAAAGTCACCAAAAATTAGAATATTATCTGCTATGACTACACGGTCCAATAGGAATTCAGGGAACTCAATGAGGAACGCTGTATATGGCCCAGGAGGCCTGTAAACAGTAGCTATAAAAGGTGATTGAGTAGGCTGCATAGATTTCATGACTAGAAGCTCAAAAGACAAAGTTCTTTTTTTTTTTTTTTTTTTGTAAATTGAAATTTGCTATCGTCAATGTTAGCAACACCTTGCGGGATGCATGGTGGATATGGTCACTAGTGTATCCAGGAGGTGAGGCCTCATTTAACACAGTAGATTCATCAGGCTTAAGCCATGTTTCAGTCAGGCCAATCACATCAATATTATGATCAGTGATTAGTTAATTGACTTTCACTGCCTTTGAAGTAAGGGGATTTAACATTAAGTAGCCCTATTTTGAGATGTGAGGTATCACAATCTCTTTCAATAATGACAGGAATGGAGGAGGTCTTTATCCTAGTGAGATTGCTTAGGCGAACACTGCCATGTTTAGTTTTGCCCAACCCAGGTCAAGGCACAGACACGGTCTCAATATAGTATTTATAGGACTATTTCTCTCTCTACCATTTGTATTTCATATACCTTTGACTATTGCATGTTCTTATAGGCACTTTAGTATTGCCAGCCTAATCTCGGGAGTTGATGGGCTTGAAGTCATAAACAGCGCTGTGCTTCAAGCATTTGCTAAGAGCTGCTCGCAAACGCAGTAAAGTGCTGTTTGAATGAATGCTTATGAGCCTGCTGCTGCCTACCACCGCTCAGTCAGACTGCTCTATCAAATCGTAGACTTAATTATAATAAACGCACAGATTCGAGCCTTTGGTCATTTAATATGGTCAAGTCTGGAAAACTATAATTTCGAAAGAAAATTACTTTTCTTTCAGTGAAATACGGAACCAACCCTAAGTCTAAATATTGCTGTTACATTGCACAACCTATGTTATGTCATAATTATGTTAAATTCTGGCAAATTAATTACGGTCTTTTTTAGGAAGAAACACAGTTCGCAGCGAGCCTGGCGCCCCAAACTGTTGCATATACCCTGACTCTGCTTGCACTGAATGGAAGAGAAGTAACATCATTTCCCTAGTTAATATTGCCTGCACCCAGTGTAACAGGTGGTCAGTTTGCCACGCAGTTTCCTCATGGATTGCAATGTAATCGGCGTCCAAAAAGGTATTTTACTGATTATGAAAACTTGAAATCGACCATGCCGATTTAATCGGTCGACCTCTAGTGGGTTGGGGAGGCCAGTTGGATCATATTACCTCAGTTATGGAGAGTTTTTGAAATATAACAACGTCTGTGGCTCAGCCTAGTTGGATGTTTGCTCAGCAGGAAACGTTTTGTTAACTAATTTCAACAATTGCAGTTAAGCAGCTGACAGGCAGTGTGTGCCACCTTCTGCAACACACTGGCTTCTCATCTTCTCCCTCCCTTCATGAGCACTGAGTAATGGAAAGCTGGAACTAATAACTTGGTTTGGTGAGCCACCTTATTGTGTAATCACCTCATTGGGTAATCTAGTCTTCGATCAGTTGTCATTTAAAGAGAGTAGATTGGGAAACGTTTAACAGCCTAAGCCATTTCTTATAGCCAGACAGCCTATTTGCACACATTACTGACTCTTCATTTCTCTTGTACTTTCACTTCTCTGCATCTCCTGTATCCTTGTAGGTGATGTGCTGCATGGTGCCATGTGAATGACAGAACCACAATGAAGTCGTCACACAAGCTGCTGTTCGTCCTGTGTCCCATGCTGGTCCTGGGCTTCATCTACTACTCCTCTGGGAAGCTACACCTACACGTATGGGGCCAGAAACCACGTGAGTTACACTAGACAGCCTACGCCTCTCTCATCCATCCATCCATTTGTCTATCGTACTGTCTGTTAGAGAGGAGACCGACCAGCAATCTATCTATATACTTTTCAGCCTGTTGATTTACTCCTGTCTTTCTGTGTTTGTCTCTGCTTGTCAGTCAAGATCTGTGTCACTGGCCTACAGACAATACCCCCATAATGTCAGTGGATTTATTTTTAATACAAAATGAAAAGCTGAAATGTCTTGAGTCAATAACTATTCAATGCCTTTGTTATGGCAAGCCTAAATAAGTTCAGGAGAAAAGCAAATGTTAACAAGTCACATTGGGGAAGGCTGAGGTTTCATAGTTGCTACCCATTGGTCAGAAACTGGTTGAATCAATGTTGTTTCCACGTCATTTCAACCAAAGTATTCAATGTGATGATGTTGAATCAATGTGGAAAACTGATTGGATGTTTTAAAGTCTTCAACCTCAGGGAATTTTGTCTCTTTCACCAATGACATGGTGACATTTCTTGTTGATTTCACATAGCATTCAACTCAGCCAAATGTAAATCAAAGCTAGACATCGAACTGATGTCTGTGCCCAGTGGGTAGTGTACTACAAGGACTGTGATTGGCTATGTTACTATGGCATATCAGCACACAAACTGTAAGGAAGATTTTCAAACAAAGAATTAAGGAAATTAAACAGAATAATGTTTTTCTTCCCTGTAACTGAAGATGAGTTCTTAGATTCTTATCTTTGCTGGAAATTAAGATGACGAAGTCTTACACTTCCTGTTCAGAGACCACAATGTTGCAATGTTTCTCATGATGTTCAATGATCAGTACACAAGGTGCCTTCTGAAAGTATTCACACCCCTTGACTTTTTCCATATTTTGTTGTTACAACCTGATATAATTAAGATTTTGTCACTGACCTAAACACAATACCACATCATGTGAGGGTGGAATTATATATTTTTTTACAAATTTATAAAAAATGAAAATCTGAAATGTCTTGAGTCAAGTATTCAACTCCTTTGGTATGGCACACCTAAATAAGTTCAGGGGACAAAATGTGCTTAACAAGTTTCATGGACTCAATCTTTGTGCAATATTATATAACATAATGTCTGAATGGCTACCTCATTTTTGTACCCCCCCCCACACATGATCTGTAATGTCCCTCAGTCGAGCAGTGAATTTCAAACAGATTCAACCACAAAGACCAGGGAGGTTTTCCAATGCCTCACAAAAAAGAGCACCTATTGGGAGATGGTTAAAAACAGACATTGAATATCTTATTGAGCGTGGTGAAGTTATTAATTACACTTTGGATGGTGTAGCAATACACCCAGTCACTACAAAGATACAGGTGTCCTTCAAAGTTCAGTTGCTGTAGAGGACTGAAACCGCTCAGGGATTTCACCATGAGGCCAATGGGGACTTTAAAAAAGAGTTTAATGACTGTGACAGGAGAAAACTACAACATTGTAGTTACTCTGCCATACTAACCTAATTGACAGAGGGAAAATAAGGCACTAAAGTAAAACTCCAAAACATTTAGCAGAAAAATTAACTTTATATCCAGAGTGCAAGGCGTTATGTTTGGGGCCAACGCAACAATGCTGAGTACCACCCTTCGTATTTTCAAGCCTAGTGGTGGTTGCATCATGTTATGGGTATGCGTGTCATCGGCAAGGACTAGGGAGTTTTTTTTTTTTAAGATAAAGAGAAACGGAACAAAGCTGAGCACAGGCGAAAACTTACTTAATTCTGCATTATACCAGAGACTAGGAGAGGAATTCACCTTTCAGCAGGACAATAACCAAATATACACTGGAGTGTCTTTCCAAGACCGCATCGAATGTTCCTGAATGGCCTAGTTACACTTTTGACTTCAATCAGCGTAAACATATATGGTAATAGTTGATAATGGTTATCTAGCAGTAGTCAACAACCAACTTGACAGAGCTTGAATGGTTCTAAAAATAATTATGTGAAAATATTGTACAATCCAAGCATGCAAGGCTTAGTCTTACCTAGAAAGACTCATAGCTGTAATCACTGCCAGAGGGGATTCTAACATTCACACTCAGGAGTGTGCATGAGATATTGCTGTATTTCATTTTCAATAAATGTGCATATTTTCACTTCATTTTTGAGGTATTGTGTGTGTAGATGGGTGAGTTTACATTTTGATCTACATTTCTGAAGGGTCTGCGTACATACAGTGGGGCAAAAAAGTATTTAGTCAGCCACCAATTGTGCAAGTTCTCCCACTTAAAAAGATGAGAGGCCTGTAATTGTCATCATAGGTACACTTCAATTATGACAGACAAAATTAGAAAATAAATCCAGAAAATCACATTGTAGGATTTTTTAATGAATTTATTTGCAAATTATGGTGGAAAATAAGTATTTGGTCACCTACAAACAAGCAAGATTTCTGGCTCTCACAGAACTGTAACTTCTTCTGTAAGAGGCTCCTCTGTCCTCCACTTGTTACCTGTATTAATGGCACCTGTTTGAACTTGTTATCTGTATAAAAGACACCTGTCCACAACCTCAAACAGTCACACTCCAAACTCCACTATGGCCAAGGCCAAAGAGCTGTCAAAGGACACCAGAAACAAAATTGTAGACCTGCACCAGGCTGGGAAGACTGAATCTGCAATAGGTAAGCAGCTTGGTTTGAATAAATCAACTGTGGGAGCAATTATTAGGAAATGGAAGACATACAAGACCACTGAAAATCTCCCTCGATCTGGGGCTCCACGCAAGATCTCACCCCGTGGGGTCAAAATAATCACAAGAACGGTGAGAAAAAATCCCAGAACCACACGGGGGGACCTAGTGAATGACCTGCAGAGAGCTGGGACCAAAGTAACAAAGCCTACCATCAGTAACACACTACGCCGCCAGGGACTCAAATCTTAAGCCAGTACATGTCCAGGCCCGTCTGAAGTTTGCTAGAGAGCATTTGGATGATCCAGAAGAAGATTGGGAGAATGCCATATGGTCAGATGAAACCAAAATATAACTTTTTTTGGTAAAAACTCAACTCGTCGTGTTTTGAGGACAAAGAATGCTGAGTTCCATCCAAAGACCACCATACCTACTGTGAAGCATGGGGGTGGAAACATCATGCTTTGGGGCTGTTTCTGCAAAGGGACCAGGATAACTTATCCTTGTAAAGGAAAGAATGAATGGGGCCATGTATCGTGTTATTTTGAGTGAAAACCTCCTTCCTTCAGCAAGGGCATTGAAGATGAAACGTGGCTGGGTCTTTCAGCATGACAATGATCCCAAACACACCGCCCGGGCAACGAAGGAGTGGCTTCGTAAGAAGCATTTCAAGGTCCTGGAGTGGCCTAGCCAGTCTCCAGATCTCAACGCCATAGAAAATCTCTGGAGGGAGTTGAAAGTCTGTGTTGCCCAGCAACAGCCCCAAAACATCACTGCTCTAGAGGAGATCTGCATGGAGGAATGGGCCAAAATACCAGCAACAGTGTGTGAACCTTGTGAAGACTTACAGAAAACGTTTGACCTCTGTCATTGCCAACAAAGGGTATATAACAAAGTATTGAGAAACTTTTGTTATTGACCAAATACTTATTTTCCACCATAATTTGCAAATAAATTCATAAAAAATCCTACAATTGATTTTCTCATTTTGTCCGTCTTAGTTGAATTGTACCTATGATGAAAATTACAGGCCTCTCTCATATTTTTAAGTGGGAGCCACAATTGGTGGCTGACTAAATACTTTTTTGCCCCACTGTATATAGATTCATGCTACACACACACACATCACAACTGCTGCTACCAGACTTATTATACTGCTCAATTTGTACACTGCCCCCATCCCCTCAATACACGTGTACATCTTGGACTATAAATTGTTCCTTCCTTCCTGTTCCTAAAATATTTATTCTATTCTGAGACATTTACTTTATGTTCATATTATTTTATTTCTTATTGTGTCATTGTCGAAGGAACCTGCAAGTAAGGTTTCATGGATGATGTATACCATGCGTATCACATGCATACTGCTAATAAAACTTGAATCTATATATGTGTATATTGCCATTCCCTAGGTAGCCGAAGCCAATTTCTCTCATCTATTTCCTGTAGTTGATGAGGACTAAAGTTCCAGCTGCAGGGTACCACTAAAGGCTGAAGGCTGTGAGAGCCCTGTGGTCAGCTCTGTACCCGCCTGGCATGTTTTGGGTGTCTGTTGGTTATGAATCAGGGATGGTAATGAAGAGGGCTACGTAATGGTGGAAAACCTGACTCTCCCAGGGCGTGGGTGGTTGGTTGATGTTTCACTGTTGAGTGGTCACTGAAATGTATCTTTGTAACCAGCAGAGGGGGCTAAAATATTTCCCATAAACATTCCCTGGAACTTTTAGAACTGGCTGCCAGTAGGAAACACTGTAGATGCACTTTTCACAGGAAGTGTTTGAATTGAAGTTGAAGTTTGTGCTTTAGACTGTGGTTGCCTCTGATGAGTAACTTGTAGCCTGAGACATTGAAGGAAGCTTGAGAAGCTAAGAGGGACATTTTGGAACACCGGAGGGCGTTGAAATCCCACAGTGAGACTGGCATCCGAGAGGGGAGGCCAAGCTTCTTCTGCAGTAATAACTTGAAAGAAGTTCATTACTTTATCAGAAGCTCCAGTTAAGGTGTCTTACTCCATTACATTCCCAGTAAGCATTGTAATTTGCATTACTCATGCCCCTTCAAAATAACCCATTTGAGTATTTTTCATTTGGATCGAAGTTTGTCTTTTTTTTTTATTATTCCAAAATTATTAATATGTCCTTTTGATTTATTCATAGATGATTCTGAAGTGACTGTTTCCAATCATATTTTTCAACACGAAGACCATAAACATTTAGTCCAGAAAAACCCTGGATTTGGGAGTTGTGGCTTTTTACACACTGCTGCCAGATGTTAAGGCTGGTCTGTTTGTCCAAGAGGACAGGGAGCATGTTGACGTCCCTTTTGTGTACTCTCCCCGACTTTATCTGTTATATCACTACAGAGGATCGAACCGAATAATCCCTGTTCTATACTTTTGAGGTATTCTACTCTGGGAGTCTTTTTAAATCACCGTTCAGCACATTGTGTTGTGTATGAGTTATGGTGAAAATATACCCTTTTTCTATCTACTCTTATGTAAATATTTATCCCTACAGTGAACATGCTGTTAACTTGCTGACCACCAGTGAATTGACTTCATGTTCTACAATGTAAAGCACTAAACTGGTGTGTCACTAATGATCAACAGAGCAGCTAGGCCACAGGGCTGAGTCATGTTGGAACCCTGATAGGCTATTTCTTAGCATGTGGACATGGTCGACCTGGCAACTTGAACTTCAAACAAGTAGATATTGATGTTTTTATTCCCACTGCAGCAACTCCAGAGGATGTTTTGACACTTCTGAAGTTTCTGTGGCAAGACCCCTTTGTGCATTGCCTTTACACTGTCAATATTTAGGGTCTCTGGTTTCCCCCTCTAATTTCAGGACTAGAGTAGTGAGGTTGGCCCATATAGTCTGGTTGTAGTGTCAAGAGACTGAACCCCTTCTCACAAATCTAAATGACCACTGACTATGGGAACTCATTCATCAAGATGGATTTGAGTGAGTGCTTCAGTCAGCCTGTCAGTTTGATATCAGAGCCTCTCGAGGCCTATACAGGGCCTTGCAAAAGTATTCAGAACCCATGGATTTCTTCCCATTTTGTCTTACAAAGTGGGATTCAAATTGACTTGTAATTAGTTACCTAGGTGGTGGGCTGAAGACTGAAAATGTGAAGTTGATGTATCCCCTTCATGGGAGGAGCTGATGATCATAATGTTTGTGTATATGACAGTAAAACATTCTTACTATGACTATATACATTTGTTGGCACCTTTCAATTCTTGCACTTTTTTCTCATAAAAAGGATCATTCTTGGCCGCCCAGGCAAATTTGCTGAACTTCTAAACTTTGGGCTCCCGAGTGGGGCAGCAGTCTAAGGCACTGCATCTCAGTGCTGGAGGCATCACTACAGACCCTGGGTCGATTCCAGGCTGTATCACAACCAGCCGTGATTAGGAGTCCCATAGGGCGGCACACAATTGGCCCAGCGTTGTTGGGGTTTGGCTGGGGTAAGCTGTCATTGTAAATAAGAATTTGTTCTTAACTGACTTGCCTATTTTTAAATAAAGGTGTAAAAAAATCATAATAATTGGAACCAATCAGCAGCGTGCAATACGAATTGTCTTGATCATATGAATAGGTAACTCTGTAGACTATTTTTTGAAAGCTAGCCAATGCTAGATTAGATTTACAATCCTTATCCTTTTAGATTTGTGGTCTTAAATTATTACTTGGTATAAACTGGTAGCTAAATGCTCCTTGACCTGGAATGACATCATCTCCTGCTATATAGCAACAGATCTACGTGTTGTCATTTACATTGCTAGCTACATTACTACGGTTCTTTTTGTGTTCTAAGTTGGTAGTCATTTTACAGCTTGCATTGATGGTATCATGTTTCTATAACTAAGTAGACTACACATTTTTAAAAAAGTCTTACCTGGTAGCAGTTTGTCGGACTGAGTTCTCTCTTTCGAGCTGTAATCACCAGCTGTCTACTACCTTAGATACAAATAATGTGATTGGCAGACATGATCAGCAGGGAGTGCCATGGATAGTACACAAGTTTAGCTTGGTTTACAGTTCAGTACTCTGCGACATTCGCCTGTCCCAGCTAGCAAACATAAGTATTGCAATTTTATTTAAAAAAAAAATGTTAAATTGTTGCAAGAATTGTCATTGCCAACAAACAGAAATGTGTTCAGAATAAATAAATCTACACCTGCTCCTCCATCGACAGAGATGGATCATCTTGATAACTAAAGCAGATGGCTTGCTACGGCCCACCACCTAACTGTAAGTAGTCCTCCACCACAGACAAAATAATGTAGTGACAGGAAACAGATTGAGGGTGTGATATGAAGTGAGAGAACATTTTCACATTAATTTTTGTATGATGTTGGTGTAGTTAGCATTGTAGAGGAGCTGTTGCTAGAGAGAAATGTAGAGGACCGCTCGACGTGTTCTTTTCCCAGGCCTCAGCGCTGCTGCCTGCTACCTTGCTGCTTGCTGCCTGCTACCTTGCTGCCTGCTACCCTCAGCACTGTCATGCAGGTGTGACCGAAAGTGGACACCCACTGTTTCTGTCTGCTGGTACATCACCTGAGGATGTCAACTATGAAAGGCCACACCTGTGCAGGGTTCTCTGGATCAATAAGGGGTTTAGGTGGTGGACAGGCTTGGGATTTTAGGGGGAAGGCCATTTGCCCTTCAATAGGTGTCCAACCTGCCAGGGCACCAAGGCCATCTGCTAGGTCACCAAGGCCTTTAACCAAAATAGTCAATTAAATTGATTTGAAAACTGAAAAAAATGTTGCCGGAGAGGAAGAAAACCGCTCAGGGATTTCACCATGAAGCCAATGGTGACATTTTAAAATGTTTACAGAGTTTAATTGCTGTGATAGACCGCTGCACCACTTGGGTACTAAGGTACTTCATCTGTAGTGACGCCTCTAGCACTGTGAGACCCTGGTTTGAATCCAGGCCGTATCACAATAAGCCGTGATTGGGAGTCCCATAGGGCTGCTCACAATTGGTCCGGGGTTGGCCAGGGTAGGAAATCATTGTAAATAAGAATTTGTTCTTAACTGACTTGCCTAGTTAAAGGTTAAATAAAAAAATTATATTGAGGATTGATCAACATTGTAGTTACTCCACAATACTAAACTAGTTGACGGAGTGAAAAGAAGGAAGTCTGTATAGAATACAAATATTCTGAAACCTGCATCTTGTTGACAATAAGGAACTATAGTAAAACTGCGTGTCTTAGACATGCTGCAAGGAGGCATGATGACTGCAGATGTGGCCAGGGCATTAAATTGCAATGTCCGTACTGTGAGACGCCTAAGACAGGATGGACAGCTGATCGTCCTCGCAGTTGCAGACCATGTGTAACAGCACCTGCACAGGAACGGTACATCCGAACATCACACCTGCGGGACAGGTACAGGATGGCAACAACAACTGGCCGAGTTACACCAGGAACACACAATCCCTCCATCAGTGTTCAGACTGTCCGCAATAGTCTGAGAGAGGCTGGACTGAGGGCTTGTAGGCCTGTTGTAAGGCAGGTCCTCACCAGACATCACCGGCAACGACGTCTCCTATCGGCACAAACCCACCGTCGCTGGACCAGACAGGCCTGGCAAAAAGTGCTCTTCACTGACGAGTCGCGGTTTTGTCTCACCAGGGGTGATGGTCGGATTCGCGTTTATCGTCGAAGGAATGAGCCTGTACTCTGGAGCGGGTTCGAGGTGGAGGGTCCTTCATGATCTGGGGCTGTGTGTCACAGCATCATCGGACTGAGCTTGTTGTCATTGCAGGCAATCTCAACGCTGTGCGTTACAGGGAAGACCTCCTCCCTCATGTGGTACCCTTCCTGCAGGCTCATCCTGACATGACCCTCCAGCTTGAAAATGCCACCAGCCATACTGCTCGTTCTGTGCGTGATTTCCTGCAAGACAGGAATGTCAGTGTTCTACCATGGCCAGCGACGAGCCCGGATCTCAATCCCATTGAGCACGTCTGGGACCTATTGGATCGGAGGGTGAGGGCTAGGGCCATTCCCCCCAGAAATGTCTGGGAACTTGCAGGTGCTTGGTGGAAGAGTGCGGCAACGTCTCACAGCAAGAACAGGCAAATCTGGTGCAGTTCATGAGGAGGAGATGCACTGCAATACTTAATGCAGCTGGTGGCCACACCAGATACTTACTTTTGACCCCCCCTCTTTGTTCAGGGACACATTATTCCATATCTGTTAGACATAAACTGAACAAGTTCCATAGACGTGGCTCAGTTGTTGATTCTTATGTTCATAGAAATATTTACACATGTTAAGTTTGCTGAAAAGAAACGCAGTTGACAGTGAGAGGACTTTTCTCTTTTTCTTTTTTGAGTTTATATATAGATGTGTGTTTTCACTTTGTCATTATGGGTTATTGTGTACACATGGGTGAGATTTTATTTTTTATTTTTTTTAAATCCATTTTGAATTAAGATTGTAACACAATAAAATGTGGAATAAGTCAAGGGGTATGAATACTTCCTGAAAGCACTGTATATAGTCCAAACGGCAGTCATGTTTGACAGATATGAATGATCCTACATTATATATATTAATGTCTAAAGGCTTGATTTTGTCATACGAGGCACTGTTCGCTCAGATAGGACAAAGTCCAGTGCCTGTTGCACACCACAACACCACACACCGCAATCTGAGCGGAGGCAGTCAACATTTTAAAACTTTTGAACCATAAACGTAATTTTTTTAACCTGGACTTTTTTTGGAGGTAATTTTATGAGGCATGTCTTACCGTGTTCCGACCATAGGAATGTTACATGTCTTACCGTGTTCCGACCATAGGAATGTTACATGTCTTACCGTGTTCCGACCATAGGAATGTTAAGGGGATTATTTCATAACCTCTTCCTCTTATGCCATTGAAACCAGTATTTATCTCATGTTCTCAACTTTCTTTCCAACGACACAATCCCTGTCATTAACATCCCATGCTAGTTGTATAATTTACGCTAATTTGCGCTTCTAGATCACACTGCCATGTGATCATTGTTGCTCTTATTATGTTAAGAAATTAGTTAATTTATTCACATTTTAAGCTTAAAGTTCTGATCTGTTGCTTCAGCCTCATTGCTTTTAAAAGTTATTTTTGAAAGTGGTTGCATTAACTTGATCTGTTGTCCCACAACTTACCCAAAGACCTTTGTTTTTTCTCACACAGAACGACAAGCTGACTAATAGAATGGGTTAACTTTTGTACTATGGGGATAGTAGATTGACAGGCTAGTTATTTTGCTGTTCAATACTGATCTTGTTGGCTGACGAAAAGTAAACGTGGACAGTTCTTCAATATGCGCCTCGGAACTTGATAAGGACGCGCACAGTCACGTCCCCGTCTGTCTCCACTAGTAGCCCCCGTCAGACCTGTGACGACTGACACACAGTCACGTCCCCGTCTGTCTCCACTAGTAGCCCCCGTCAGACCTGTGACGACTGACGCACAGTCGCGTCCCCGTCTGTCTCCACTAGTAGCCCCCGTCAGACCTGTGACGACTGACGCACAGTCGCGTCCCCGTCTGTCTCCACTAGTAGCCCCCGTCAGACCTGTGACGTGACGACTGACGCACAGTCGCGTCCCCGTCTGTCTCCACTAGTAGCCCCCGTCAGACCTGTGACGACTGACGCACAGTCGCGTCCCCGTCTGTCTCCACTAGTAGCCCCCGTCAGACCTGTGACGACTGACGCACAGTCGCGTCCCCGTCTGTCTCCACTAGTAGCCCCCGTCAGACCTGTGATGACTGACGCACAGTCGCGTCCCCGTCTGTCTCCACTAGTAGCCCCCGTCAGACCTGTGATGACTGACGCACAGTCACGTCCCCGTCTGTCTCCACAAGTAGCCCCCGTCAGACCTGTGATGACTGACGCACAGTCGCGTCCCCGTCTGTCTCCACTAGTAGCCCCCGTCAGACCTGTGATGACTGACGCACAGTCGCGTCCCCGTCTGTCTCCACTAGTAGCCCCCGTCAGACCTGTGATGACTGACGCACAGTCACGTCCCCGTCTGTCTCCACAAGTAGCCCCCGTCAGACCTGTGACGTGACGACTGACGCACAGTCGCGTCCCCGTCTGTCTCCACTAGTAGCCCCCGTCAGACCTGTGATGACTGACGCACAGTCACGTCCCCGTCTGTCTCCACTAGTAGCCCCCGTCAGACCTGTGATGACTGACGCACAGTCGCGTCCCCGTCTGTCTCCACTAGTAGCCCCCGTCAGACCTGTGATGACTGACGCACAGTCGCGTCCCCGTCTGTCTCCACTAATAGTCCCCGTCAGACCTGTGACGACTGACGCACAGTCGCGTCCCCGTCTGTCTCCACTAGTAGCCCCCGTCAGACCTGTGACGACTGACGCACAGTCGCGTCCCCGTCTGTCTCCACTAGTAGCCCCCGTCAGACCTGTGACGACTGACGCACAGTCGCGTCCCCGTCTGTCTCCACTAGTAGCCCCCGTCAGACCTGTGATGACTGACGCACAGTCGCGTCCCCGTCTGTCTCCACTAGTAGCCCCCGTCAGACCTGTGATGACTGACGCACAGTCACGTCCCCGTCTGTCTCCACTAGTAGCCCCCGTCAGACCTGTGATGACTGACGCACAGTCACGTCCCCGTCTGTCTCCACTAGTAGCCCCCGTCAGACCTGTGATGACTGACGCACAGTCGCGTCCCCGTCTGTCTCCACTAGTAGCCCCCGTCAGACCTGTGATGACTGACGCACAGTCGCGTCCCCGTCTGTCTCCACTAATAGTCCCCGTCAGACCTGTGACGACTGACGCACAGTCGCGTCCCCGTCTGTCTCCACTAGTAGCCCCCGTCAGACCTGTGACGACTGACGCACAGTCGCGTCCCCGTCTGTCTCCACTAGTAGCCCCCGTCAGACCTGTGACGACTGACGCACAGTCGCGTCCCCGTCTGTCTCCACTAGTAGCCCCCGTCAGACCTGTGATGACTGACGCACAGTCGCGTCCCCGTCTGTCTCCACTAGTAGCCCCCGTCAGACCTGTGATGACTGACGCACAGTCGCGTCCCCGTCTGTCTCCACTAGTAGCCCCCGTCAGACCTATGATGACTGACTATGAGAAGGACGTGGTTACGTAAAGTACATTGGCTAATAAGTTTTGAGATATCTGAGAGAGCCATGTGAGTGAGAGGTGCTACGGAGCAGGCAGCTGGGAGAAGGGAATTATAATTACTATATTCAGCCCAAGGGCACAATGGCCACTTTGGCCGCAAGACATGAGGGGATTCGACGGCCATGGCGAGGTAATGAGCGTGGTCGGTGCGGCTAAATTGTAGAGGCCCCCATCTTGGTGGTATAGACATTTTTGCGTTTTTAAGCTAATTTCCTGCAATTCTATGCATTTTGCCATGGCTAATGCCGTGTTCTTCTGCTCAAACATAGTAACAAAATCAAAACTGCTGAATTGTTTTTGGAATTTTCAATTCTTCCTGACTGTTTAGCTTTTATTTTGTAGTATTTATTTTTCTTCTCAAAGATGTTATTATTTAATATTGGTCCGTTATGTTTCTACTCCCTTTATCTGGTTTTAGTTGTTTTAAGTCGACACGAGAATTTTCCATTCTGAATTTTTATTTTATTTTTATACAATAATAATATACACTATATACACAAGTATGTAGACACCCCTTCAAAATAGTGGATTCGGCTATAAAATCGAGCACACAGCCGTGCATTCTCCACAGAGCTCCGTGAATTTCAACGTGGCACCGTCATAGGATGCCACCTTTCCAACAAGTCTGTTTGTTAAATGTCTGCCTTGCTAGAGCTGCCACAGTCAACTGTAAGTGCTGTTATTGTGAAGTGGAAATGTCTAGGAACAACAACTGCTTAGCCGTGAAGTGGTAAGCAACACAAGCTCACAGAATGGGACCGCCGAGTGCTGAAGTGTGTACCGCTTAAAACTAGTTTTGTCCTCAGTTGCCACACTCCCTACCGAATTCCAAACTGCTTTTGGACGCAACGTTAGCACATGAACTGTTCGTTGGGCGCTTCATGAAATGGGTTTCCATGGCCTCGCAGCCTCGCACAAGCTTAAGATTACAATTCGCAATGCCAAGCGTCGGCTGGAGTGGTGGAAAGCTCGCATCCATTGGACTCTGGGGGCAGTGGAAACGTGTTCTCAGGAGTAATGAATCACACTTCACCATCAGGCAGTCCAACAGACAAATCGGGGTTTGGCAGTTGCCAAGAGAACGCTACCTGACCGAATGCATAGTGCCAACTGTAAAGTTTGGTGGAGGGGAAATGATGGCCCTGGGCTGTTTTTTATGGTTCGGGCTAGGCCCCTTAGTCCCAGTGAAGGGAAATCTTACCGATACAGCATACAATGACATTCTAGACTATTCTGTGTTTCCAACCGTTTGGAGAAGTTCCTGTTTCAGCATGACAATGCCCCCGTTCACAAAGCAAGGTCCATACAGAAATGGTTTGTTGATCGGTGTGGAAGAACATGACTGGCCTGCACAGAGCCCTGACCTCAACCCCATCGAACACCTTTGGGATGAATTGGAATGCTGACTGCGAGCCAGGCCTAATCGCTCAACGTCAGTGCCTGACCTCACTTATGCACTTGTGGCTGGAAGTAAGTCCCCTCAGTAATGTTCCAACATCTAGTGGAAAGAGTGGAGGCTGTTATAGCAGCAAAGGGGGGACCAACTCCATATTAATGCCCATGATTTTGGAATAAATGTTCGACAAGCAGGTGTCCATATACTTTTGGTTATGTAGTGGATAGGTATATTTTTTTCACACAGTTTGGACTTATGTGGCCCGACAGGATTTCAAACTGCTATGTTTGGTGCATCACTCTCTTGTGGTAGACTGTCTACTGTGATGATGCCTTACCCATGACTTTGGTTTTAATTTGGGCAAGGCAGCAAGCACGCTAGGCTATACAATTAGATAACTTCCTAATTGAGTATTTAATGTGTTAACGCCGATAATTTTTAAGTTTGATAAAATGGCAGTTTTAGTGCAGTCTCCACCTAAATAAAAGGATAGTACCAAACAACCCAGTGTTTGCCGGCCTAGAACCCCTTTGCCCCCTGCTCTGCTTTCATGTTCACACAGACTGCAGTATGTCTTCCTTCTCATTGTTCAGCAGAGGCCTATTGGTTGGGTTTAATCATCAGCAGTTAGATAAAAGAACACGACAGCTGTCCTCTGCTTATTTTGATTGAGGAACATGTTGTTGCTTTTGAAGACCTGGGATGGTTCTGTTTGAACTTGAGCTTTCGTTATGCAAGAGTTCACTTTTTTTTAAATCTCTTTGAAATTAAAAAGACAAATATGTTAAGGAAATGTGGATCTGTTGCCAACTGGTAAAGATAACAAACAACATTTGTGAACGGAGCAGGGGGATTCACAGGTCAGGGTGGGTCTGCAGTGCCTTACCCGCCCGATGGGCAACAGTTGCATTTATGAGTCCAGCATTCTGTAATGGGCCAGTTCAACCTGCCTAAAAGTCTAATAGATTGTAGGAGTAGCCGCCTCTATCTTGAAAATACTTTGTTTGGCAAAGAAACAATACGGTCAATAAGATGCGTCTCTGTTAAAGAGTTTTCTATCTGACTGTCTGTTTGTGCTGGTTTGTCCTTGTCTGCTCTACCTGACTCCCGGGCCTATTCTTCCTGTCCAGCCCTCTCGGTCTCAGTTGCTGAGCGGACACTGTCTCATCTGACGTCCTCTCTAACCCTTCTGTTTGCAGAGATTGATTCGGAGTCCACTCTCATAGTCCCAACTAAAGGTCAAAGCACCACAGGTAGACTGAGGCGCTAGCCCCCTTTACATTGAGTGGTGGTGGGAAAGTGGTGCAACCTGGCTGCTTAGGGGCTCACTTTGGAATAACAACTTTCCACTACTTTCCACTAACAACAAAAGCCTTGCATTTGATCCTCTCCTCTTGTTTTCTGACCAGAATTTACTCATTCACTCATTTACTCATGTGGTCTTTGCTGGTACCTTTCAGAAACCACAACCACAAATACTAAAATAATCGTAAATGTGCATTTCGTAGATGATTACCAGCACAGTGGGTAGGCATCTTGATTTGGGGGATCCAGACTCTTGGTTTTTAATGGAACCTTGGGCTACTAACGTCACTAACCTCTTCCTCATTGGCCTCTGTGGTATTAGGGATTTGTGTCTTGTGCACATTTCCTGCCTTAACCTATCGGGCTGCGGACACTGGTTGCTGTGGTTAACCCCACCGGACCGGGCCTAACTGACCCTTTTTGTGTTTCAGAGTTGGAAGTGGACGTTGCTCTCACCGTGGGACAAATAGTAGGCTCAGGTACAAACCTTCCCCCTCGCTCTTTAATAATACAGCTCCATGTTCCTCCTGGAACACATCACACCCCACCGGCCAGGTTGGGGGGTTCCTCATCTAGAAGATGTTCATGCTTAATCCTACACTATTTTGTTTCTTGCAGAGAGAGCTTCTCTGCGGTCGACATCATCCCAATTACAAGTTATGTTTTCAAAGGTTAAAGGTGTAATTTATGATGACACTATCAGTAAATCGGATCTTTGACAGATGGCAAGTGCTACAGGGTGCAACTGTTTTTGAAATGTGTCCCATTGGCATGGTGAGAGAAATGAGTGTGACTGGCAAATGTGACTCTGTTTCTCGTCAACCTTTTGAACCAAGTCAACAACCACACACCCCCCAGTCAGACACCGGACGGCACTGGTGTCCGTGGGATTTCAGTTGGTTTGATAATCCCAATGTGAATGGAGCAAATAAAGCACAGCTGAATCATTCATGTCACTCCATTGAATGATGCAACAGCTCCCTCTGTTGTTGAGCATAGAACAGCAGCTCTATATCAGCCTTTTAAAAAGGAGCATCAAGTTAAAGGTTAAGCAGGGACAAAGAGTCTAAAGGGTGTCTGGTACTAGGTGGTTTCAGTGGCCGAGGTTTATGATACAGGCAGGGTCCTGCTGCTTCCTCTGCTCAGCTCCGGCTACGACGCGCTTCCTTCCACACACGATACACACTCATAGCTGCTGCATTAAAACCCATGGCCCATCTTTCAAGGCAGCCTCCTCCTCTTCTCTCCTCTAGCATCCCTCTGAAGGCACAGTGCAACCACAGGAGTGCTGAGAACTGTTTCCCTTTCTCCCCCTTTGCTTATTGTGTTATTTTGATGAGGGGTCATTTATGTAATTGCTGTCCTTACATGTTTACTCAGTCACAGATATGCAGTATTTACTGGCTTCATCAGAAGATGCTGTTCAGTTATGAGTGATGGTGACGGTCTGGATAATTGCAGGCTGTAGTAGCTAGTAGAGATTCACTAGTAACACGTGTTCACTGTGTTTCACAGATCAATGGAAATTGTTCAGTAGTAGTAGGTTCCAGAGACCTGGGGCATTGTGTTGACCTAACACTTTCATAGAATGATATATGAACTAAGTCAGCATGCCTCGTAGTCTATTGGAGTCATGCCGAAACACATCCAGGTCACAATGATGGATACGTGTGTACACCAACGGACTGAAGTGGAATTCAAATAACTGTCTTGTGGAGTTGATTTCCCTGTTGAAGGACACTAAGCTGTTAACCGTTTTCTCTTGTCCAAGCAGAAAAAAACAGGTAGATCTTTTTAAAGACGTTAGGCTTTCGCTTCTTTCCCCTTCGCTACTAAAAAAGCCTAAATACCGATGAGGCTGGAAACGGCACCTATGGACCAACCCCACACGGTCCTCCTCCATAGGTGAACCACAACTGCTGTTTTTAACTTATCATTTGGACTTGAGACACGGTGGAATGTTTTGGCTTTCCCTAACCCCCGCTTGTTTGACCGGCTGCGAAGATCTCTAACCTGCTTTCAACAGAGTGTTTTACTTTGGTTTCTTTTCTTTATGAAAATCCACAGGCTGTTTACTTGGCGAGAGACATACAACTATGGCTACGACGCTGATAGTTGACTATGAGATGAGGATGGATGATCACTCTGTCTTCGTCAATGGGATGAGTCTTGGTTCACAAGCCATTTTGAATCCTGTTTGTTCATTTCCGTTTTCTTACCCCATTTCTGTCTCTTTCTTTCTTTATAGTGTATGATAAGCAGGGCTTTCTGCTGAAGCTGGATGCAAAGTTGTAAGTAAAATTACATTTTGTAAAGTAAAATGTCATTTTAAACCCAAAGGGAAACATCTTTCATCTCCAATTGATAGTTGTAGCAGATGCTAAATATGCTAATTTAGCAGATGCATATGCTAGTTGTCTGATCTTAATGGGCTAAATTCAGTTTTAACAAATCAGAAACTGAACTGGAACTAGTTGCCTGAATATTAGTATTGTGGCCTATTAATCTCATTTGCATCGCTAGTTAATTCAAATAAACATAATTAATTTGAATTATTTTTGCCAACTTTACACCAAGCAATTATGCTGGGTCGAATTATTATAACCACTCATCAATCCCTATATGACTAATAAATGTTGATGTGTGTTTAGATAAATAGGTGTTGGTATGGCTTATATGCAAACTTGAGTAATTGTATTTTGTTGGCATGTGTTGATGCTCCCACTTTAAACTTAAATTCTCATCACCCCTCCACCATGAGTATTCAAATTTACAGAAGTGAATACATTGTAGACCGATTACAGCTGTGAGTCTTTCTGGGTAAGTTTCTAAGGGCTATCTGCACCTGGATTGTGCAAATATAAATATATATATATATATATATACATACATACAGTTTATTGAACTAGGCGAATCAGTTAAGAACAAATTCTTATTTACAATGACGGCCTAGTTCAGGGGCAGAACGACAGATTTTTACCTTGTCAGCTCGGGGATTCGATCTAGCAACCTTTCGGTTACCCTCCCAACGCTCTAACCACTAGGCTACCTGCCGCCCATTTATTATTTTCAAAATTCTTCAAGCCCTGTCAATCTGGTCGTTGATCATTGCCAGACCACAAATTCAGGTCTTGCCATAGATTTATGTAAACCGTAACTCGGCCACTCAGGAACATTTACTGTCTTTTTTTGGTAAGCAACTCCGGTATAGATTTAGCCTTGTGTTTTAGGTTATTGTCCTGCTGAAAGGTGAATTCATCTCCCAGTGTCTGGTGGAAAGCCGACTGAACCAGGTTTTTCTCTGGGATTTTGCCCGTGCTTAGCTCCATTCCGTTTTATTTTTATCCTGAAAAATTCCCCAGTCCATTACAATCATACCCATAACATGATGCAGCCACCACTATGCTTGAAATATGGAGAGTGGTACTCGGTAATGTGTTGTATTAGATTTGCCACAAACAACTTTTTGCCCAGAATAAAAAGTGTTCATTGCTTTGCCATTATTTTTGCTGTATTAATTGAATGCCTTGTTTCAAACAGGATGCATGTTTTGGATTTTTTAAAATTCTGTACAGACTTACTTATTTTCCCTCTCTGTCAATTAGGTTTGTATTGTGGAGTATCTACAATGTTGTTGATCCATCCTCTGTTTTCTCCTATCACAGCCATTAAACTCTAACTATTTTAAAGTCACCATTGACCTCATTGTGAAATCCCTTGAGCGGTTTCCTTCCTCTCTGGCAACTGACTTCGGAAGGAAGCCTGTATCTTTGTAGTGACTGGGTGTATTGATACAACATCCAAAGTGTAATTAATAACTTCACCATGCTCAAAGGAATATTCAATGTCAGCTTTTTATTTTTACCAATAGGTGGCATTGGAAAACCTCCTTGGTCTTTGTGGTTGAAAATGTGTTTGAAATTCACTGCTCGACTGACGGACCTTACAGATAATTGTATGTGTGGGGTACATGAGGTAGTCATTCAAAAATCATGTTAAACACTATTACACACAGTGACTCCATGCAACTTATTATGTGACTTAACGACATTTTTACTCCTGAACTTTATTTTGGCTTGCCATAACAAAAGGGTTGAATACTTATTGGCTCGAGACATTTCAGCTTTTCATTTTTAATTCATTTGTAAAAATTCTAAAAACATAATTCGACTTTGACATTATGGGTAATTGTGTGTAGGCCAGTGGTAAAGCATCAACATTGAATCTATTTTAAATTCAGGCTGTAACACAACAACATGGAAAAAGTAAAGGGATGTGAATCCTTTCTGAAGACACTCTCTATAGGCACAACTTCAGGAGAGGGTTTAAATGCTGGTTCTCATCATCTGGACCTGCTATTACAACTGCCTACAGCAGTGGTCACCAACTGATCACTTCCTCTGACCTAGCAAAGATGGCCCGTTAGCAAAGAGACTCCAGCCCAGTCCAATCCAGCTGTAGCCTGTCCATGGGCACGCACCCCCTTCACCCTGCCATGCCCCCATCTCATCAACACTCCCTATGTGTGACGGATAGGCCTCCCATAGTACAGCCCCCCCCTGTTTATTTGAACTAGTCCCGTGCCATATAGCAGTTAATTCATGAGCATGATAGTAATGAGGAGGAGGTCAAATGGGCTGCTGGATGGAGTGTTAGAACGTGACCTCTCTCGTCCTACATTACCTCTAAATAGGATAGGACAGGCATGGGATGGGCTGAAGGGAACATGTTGATTTTATTTTCTCCTCTCCACATCATCTCAAACTATTTTTAGTTATTTCTTCCTGGGAGATCTTTGTCTAAATTGGATTGTGTGGAAGTGCAGTGTTATCTGGTCATGTTGTTCTCAGTCTCATCTAATAACCTTTTGTCCTTCCCTCTTGGTGACATTTGCAGGTCAGCAGAATTGGCGTACAAGTATGGCAACCTCAGCGAAGGAGTGTGCAAGCCAGGCTACGCAGCTGCCAAGATGACTGCCATCTATCCAAAGTGAGAAACTCTCTCCAGGGTTTGATTAGAGTCCTTGGGTGCATGTTGAATCTTAAGAGGATTCCTCTCCTTGTCTCCATTCCTTTGTACTTTGCACTGCTGAAAAAAACTGGTCAGGTGAAGCCAAATGTTTTATATCAGTTTAGTGCCATTGAAGGAGAGGAGTTCAGGAGAGGCAGCAACTCTAAGCTATTGAGATGCACCCCTAGAGACGTTATGACATTACTCCAGCCAGCATGGCGTACGGGGATCAACTCAGGAATAAAAGCCCCCACATTCCCACACAATCTTTTTAGTCATTAATTTATATCCTCACTACACACACTATACCAGGATCAACTACATTCAGCCGTGGGCAGATTGTCAGGGGGCTGGAACATAATTACAAATCGTTTGTAGACTGCAAATTGACCGCAAGAATCCCAAATGGATATAATATTTGACTAAAATGTAATTTCAGGCCTTGCTTACATTTGTATACGATCACAGATATCTCTCTATTATGCGTGGGAATACTCGGGGACAAATAGAATCGGGCTGCCAGCTGAGGAACCTTGCACTATGCCATGTCCTCGTCAGCTTTCCGAACACAAAAGCATCTCTGTTGGGAGAGCGTAGCCCTGTCCTACCCCATTTGAAGTGGATGCCAGAGCCTTTTGTCTGAGGGGCAATGACTTCCTGTCCAGGAGGGCATGACTCATCAGATCTTCCTTCATGGAACACTCAACGGCCCTCCATGATGTCACTGGGCCTTTGATGCCATCCCAAAACCGTCTCCTCTCCAGCCATGGGTCATTGTCTCATGAGTGCTTAGCAGGTCTGGCTAGTAAAGGGGCATGTTGAACATAGCAGAACAATGGGCCAGGGCATTTTTCCTCAGCTGCCCCTAAATGTGGAAGATGGCGACTCCATCTTAACATAATGTACGATGATGCTGTGATGATGCATACATCGTTTTCAAAAAGACAGCTAGTAGTTGCACAAAATGCTTCAATTGGGTTAGACAGTTTTGAATAACGAAGAAGACCAGCAATGACAGGATATTTCTTGTATTTTGTGTTATTTGTATGGTTAACTATGACTCATACGGAAACCAAAAGGGGTCATCATGGTATGTTACACAAATAGTCTTAGGCCTTTTCTCTGGAGTCAGATAGTAATCCTAACTTTGGGCGAGCTACGTTGCGGCGCTGCTAAATTACAGCAGTCGTTAAAGAAGAAGCCCTACGGTTTTCAGGCCCGTCCAACTACGAGGCTGTGTGTTAACAATGTCTCCCAACGACTTCCTCTAATCAGCCACACGTGTCGGTTCAAAGTTCCCTACAAACAGCCCCCGCCGGGACAGCATTGATTATTACCACATTCACATCAGTAACACAATTCAGTTAGTACAATTAATGACTTATAGTGACAAAGTTGTGTGTCTGTTAGATGTCCTGTTAGAGTTTGAGTGCCATGTGTGAAAAAGCTAAATGTCTGGTTCGTTCATGCATGACATGTGCAACCACAGATTCTAAATAAGCAAATGGCTACCTCTTCTTGGCCACTTCCCTGTCAGGCCACTTACATAGATGAGTGGCATCCCCAGCTCTGTATGCCACATCTAAATCCATTTTTTGGTCTCACTCTCATGACCAAATAAGTTGATGATTCATTTAAAAACGTTACCTACTTTTTCTTCTTGGCAAACTGAATTTCACATTAATTATTTAATCTGTAGTAGAAACAAAGTATATACACTGACAGTTGTTAACTTGACCAGATAAACCCCACCCCCTCAACCTCCATCCTCCTTGTTTGTTCTCTTCCAAAAGGCCCTGCCCCACGGAATACAATATTTTCAACACCTCCCCTCACGCCAAACTGTTTGTATTGGAGCCCTAAATCAAGTGTTGGCGGTGAACTTGAGCGGAGCGGTTATCAAAATATGGCCCCCAGTGAGAGGAAATGAGCACAATGTGCCCTGGCCTCAAGTTTTGGGAGCCCTCTCTCTCTTTAAGACAAGCAGACCAGATCCCTGTCTGTCCATGGACGAGGAGACTCTTGACTGTCCCAGTTATTTATACCGCGGCTGGGCCCCTGTAGCCACATGTTGATGAATTGCGGTTTGTTTTGGCAAGGGTCTACTTCTCTGTCAGGTGATGTGAGGAGAGAGATCGAGAGAGATGGAGAGTCAGACATGACTGACTTTTTATTTTATTTTCTCCCTTCTGACACTGGTACAACTTGTGTCTCAAGTGCAATTAAGGAGTTTGGGGGAAGTGTAACATTTTGGGAAGTTGAAAAGCGGCTCTTCTTGTTAAACATGTTTGGTCATTGATTTCAGACACGCTTAGTAGGAAGTGAAGTCTGGTAATCTGATAGCGGACTCGGATTCCTTTGGTGTTAGCCTTCTTCCGCTTGACTTGTCACACTTAACTGGCGGCAGGTAGCCTAGCGGTTAAGATCATTGGGGCAGAGAACTAAATGTTGCGGGTTCAAATCCCCTAGCAGACTAAGTGAAAAATATGTCAATGTGCTCTTGAGCAAGGCACTTAACCCTAATTGCTCCTGTAAATTGCTCGGGATAAGAGTGTTTGCTAAATTACTAAACTGTAAACTGTGGGCAGCCATAACTAGAGGTTGGTTAAAATGGCCCATGGCTGTAAACACAGCCCCACTAGGGGTTAGTTAAGCCACTCTGAGTTCTTCCTTCAGATGTGGAGGACATGTTGTGGTTTGCGCCCTAGACCTGTGAGTTGTAGAGAATGTCTTGTTATTGTCAGTTTAAACTGAGAAGCTACCGGTGTTGTATAGACATATAATTAGGATCTCTTGTGGAGCGTTAAGTTTTCATGTGAGGCCAAATGAATTGTTCTTATTAGGAAGGTAAGTACTTAAAATGGGGTTATCATGTAATTAATATTGCATTTCATACAACATTTTCTGACTAGAATCTCCAAAATGTAAACAACATTTTACCAAACTCACTTAAAAAAAAAAAAATGGCTACTAATCATACAAATAATTTCTCCGCTAGAATAGTGTCTGACATGAACCATCCTAGGACCAGTAATGTCCTTGTTATCCCCCTCTGTTTAAATGCCAGTCTGCGAGCTTGTTGTGAAAACCTTCACTGCAAGCTGTAAAAGTGGAGCATTGGAGCTGCAGGCTTGTTAAACGGCAACCCCTGTGCTCTCCCCAGCGAGACAGCAGGTCATAAAAACAGACATCCATCGTCCGGCCACACTTCCAGAAGCAGCACGTACAGCCCAGGTCCGAGGGGCCTGACCAGGGGAGGTGGCTACTTCTGAGAGGGCTTTATCAAAGGGGGGTCGTCACAGCCAGGGGCCGGGGGTGGAAATGCTTAAATGTGCCGTGTACCCTTAACAGTCACAGCTTCTTTGAGTATGCCAAACGCAATTTTTATTTGAAGCCTCCGAGGGCAGGGGAAGTGGGTTTGTAATGTCATGGCACATTTTCCTGGAGTCTAAAAATGTTTTAAAATCTTCAAAGGATGATTTTTGTTGTTTGCTTTGTTTCTGTACATCAAACCCCAGTCTGTATACCTGTAACTAACTAGGTTGGTGTGGGAATACTTTTCTAGTGCGCCAACTGTTTCTGCACAGATTACCAATCAACACTGCCCTCTTGAGTAAAACGGCCCCTTCCTCGAAACAGCCAGGCCCCAAATCATCTGGGACAGAAAAACACTGACATCAATACATCGTCAGGACACGTATACCCAAACTATGCGTCAAGAATGATTTAGACCTTTTCCTGGGAAAAAAAACTTTGTCAATGAGGGTACATGCAGGAGGCTTGTTCTCTTTCTCCCCTGTGTTATGTCTTTTCCTCCCTTGAGCCAGCCCGTTTTGCTCTCTGTGTGTGCAGGATTGGTTTGGGGAACGGGGCGAAGCGGAAAAGTGGGATGACGTTGTTAGATTGATGAGTGGAACAAGCGTCTCCTCTTACGGTCCAGTGTCTTTAACTCCTGGCAGGACATTCACACCAGAGCCCTAGGGGTCACGGCAGAGATGAGTGGGGGCCACTTCCTTCTCGGGGAGAACGAGAGAAGAAACGCTTTTAGAAAAAAACTAGTGTCCTGCGAGACATTGTGGTGTACCCCCAGACACATGTTCTCTGCTTGATCCCTCACTCACTCACCCCTGCATGGGTGTTCAGGTTAACTCCGTTGCTCATTGACGAGTGTCAATCTAACTTGATTAACACGGCACGTTATCTGTGGTGGACCTCTCGCGGCACGTTATCTGTGGTGGACCTCTCGCGGCACGTTATCTGTGGTGGACCTCTCGCGGCACGTTATTTGCGGTGGACCTCTCGCGGCACGTTATCTGCGGTGGACCTCTCGCGGCACGTTATCTGCGGTGGACCTCTCGCGGCACGTTATCTGCGGTGGACCTCTCGCGGCACGTTATCTGCGGTGGACCTCTAGCGGCACGTTATCTGCGGTGGACCTCTCGCGGCACGTTATCTGGAATAGGACAAGGGTTTGGCTGGCTTTTGAACTATGCATCTGGAAATGAGAGGGTGCAACTAAGTCAACACAACACAAAAGTAGGCCTATTTTGTTTAACTTTAGTCCTCCTGGACCTGCACATGGTTGAACAGACAAATCCTGTAAAATATAATCTCTCCCGTTCTTCTCTCTGCTGTTCTCACAGGTTCATGAAGCCAGCTCCCATGTTTCTCGACCGGAACTTCAAGCGTCTGGCCAAAGTCAGCAGTTACTTACCTCCATTTGGATTCAAAACACAAGGTAAGACACATTGCGTGTCTAATGTGCACAAATTGGATTATGCCCCCTTGAGCAAGGCACTTAACCCTAATTTATCCTGTAAATCACTATGCCCCCATCCATGTATCTCATTGATGTCAATGGATGTGACATTAACTCGTCATGGTGGTTTTGGAACTGTGTATGGATGGTGGTTTGAGCTGGATAGGTAAGCTAAAGAGAAGAGGGTGCCAGGGCTCTACCATCCTTATCACCATGCGTCAGTTAGCACATCTTTACTCTTGGTGATAGAGCTGGCAGAACAGCCCTCCTGGCATACTTGGTCTAATTCTGCTCCTGTCATGCACTCTGATGTCTCTACACACTGCCTCTGACTGTGCCATTACCTGGGGTGGGGGGCAGGGTAGAGGGTGAGAATGGGATGCATTAATAGTACAGGACATTTCTTGCTACGGCAACATCTGGATAGCAAGACAGCACTTTTCAGTTTCTCTGAACTTCTACAAACTTCTATGGCATTTTCCAACTTCAACACCCATTCTAAATGTATGGCAAAATGCATTAAACTATAAAGCTACTTAACATAATAAGAATTTATCAGACGCTCTTATCCAGAGTGACTTACAGAGCAATTAGGGTTAAGTGCCTTGCTCAAGGGCACATTGACAGATGTTTCAGCTAGTTGGCTCGGGGATTCGAACCAACACCCTTCCGGTTTCTTGCCCGACACTCTTAACCGCTAGGCTACCTACCGTTCTTTCCTCGACTGTGAAGTAGTCATGTCTCAATATGGGGTTAGGTAGCTCACTGACAGCCAAAAGACTGACAAGAATCTATGCATTTCATGAATCAAACTTCAGCACATCTGAATTGGGAAGATGAGGTTAAAAGGCTGTGGCCTGAGTGCATCCTCTCGCATATTTTCCAATACTTATGAACGAAGTGAGCGTAAAGGTACACTGAGTGTTACCTACTCCACAAAGGATTCCAAATTAGAATCCCTACAAAATGTTAAACATTTTATTTTAGCTTTTGTTGCTGCCAAGCTGCCATGGAGGTTTACCTGAAACACAGTCTTGTTCGCTAGACTTTATGCAGGTGAAAGCCCCTCCATCATGCTATAAGCCAGCATGGGGAGCATTTTTTAAAGAGACCTTTTTTACTACCTAAAGCAAGGGGTTCCTAACCACCCCCCCCCCCCAGGGACCCCAATTTCAAGACCCCCACATTTCAGGTACCCCTATTTCATACCCTCCCCCAACGCCCAATTAATTATTCATTTGTTTAGCTTTTTTGTTTAGAGAAATGTCAGTTTTTAAGCTAATATTCCCTGCCATGTTACATTAACATGGCTCATGACATCTTTTGGATGGGGCTAGTTCATTCAGGATAATACGGTCAAATAAAACCTAGCCCTAATTCTTTTTAAATGTAACTTATGTTAAAATATTATTTAGATACATTTAAGTATCAATTTAGTTGCATAAAGGGAATAGCTCAATTATTGCTACAGTGTCACCCATTGTTTAAGATACCTTCCCATTCAAAGTCCATTTAAATTATTCTCCTTTTTGTACCCCTTGACTTTAGCTAGTCATGTCTAAGCCTCTGACTGTCATATAGACAAACCAAGGATATCCCCATGTGCATCGGAGCTAAGCTTTTGGATTGCCTAGACCAGGCTTTGCCAATCACTGGGCCGGGGACCGCTGGCCTAGACCAGGGTTTCCCAATCACCGGGCAGGGGACCGCTGGCCTAGACCAGGGTTTCCCAATCACCGGGCCGGGGACCGCTGGCATAGACCAGGGTTTCCCAATCACCGGGCCGGGGACCGCTGGCCTATACCAACTGACCAGACCACAATGCACCTAGAATAGATAGTTTGATAAAGTTGAGAGATTTCTGACCTGTATACAATTATGCTCTTTGCCAATCCCAAGTGATTCATAAGCATTGACGATGTATTAATGTTAGACTGACCAGTCTCCGGTGTTTCCCTTTACCTTTTGTCTACTCTGCTCTATAGCTGCATGCTGTAGCATAATTATCAGAGACCTCCAGTCCCTCTTCCATATTTCAGCTGAAGATTTTCATCGGCAGAACCGTGTACGTCAAGGCGATGGTTATTTGTCTGAGCTGCTGCCCAGACATACTTTGCTGAAGTGTTTATCCTAGTCGCTAATAACAATTAGCCGTTATGTCTCCCCCCTTGAAGAAAACTTCCCTTCTGCGATTTCGCACCCCCTCGAGTCGGGTGTGGTCTGGTCCTCTGTTTTTGCTACCCGAGGTGATGCTTGATGCCGGACATCGACACCTTGTCCAAACAATGGGCCGCTGCTCTTTTTCTGCTTTTTAATCATTAGAGGGATAAAGCTGTAAGCCTGCTGCATTACTCTTGCAAGAGACCCATGTAGATGCTTAAATGTGATTATACACTATATATACAAAAGTATGTGGATACCCTTTCAAATGAGTGGATTCGGCTATTTCAGCCACAACCGTTGCTGACGGGTGTATAAAATCGAGCACACAGCCATGCAATCTCATAGACAAACGTTGGCAGTAGAATGGCCTTACTGAAGAGCTCAGTTACTTTCAACTTGGTACCGTCATGTTGAAAGTAATGCCAGATTTGTCATAGGATGCCACCTTTCTAACAAGTCAGTTCGTCAAATTTCTGCCCCGCTAGAGCTGCCCCAGTCAAATGTAAGTGCTGTTATTGTGAAAGTGAAACGTCTAGGAGCAACAATGGCTCAGCCACCAAGTGGTAGGCCACGCAGCCTCGCAGACAGGACCACCGAGTGTTGAAGCGCACAGCATGTAAAAATAATCTCTTCTCGGTTGCAACACTCACTACTGAGGTCCAAACTGCCTCTGGAATCAATGTCAGCACAAGAGCTGTCCGTCTGGAACTTCATGAAATGGGTTTCCATGGCAGAGCAGTCGCACACAAGCCTATGATCACCATGCTCAATGCTAATCGTCGGCTGGAGTGGTGTACAGCTTGCCTCCATTGTTCTCTGGAGTGATGAATCATGCTTCACCATCTGGCAGTCCAACGGTTTGGCGGATGCCTGGAGAACGCTACCTGCCCCAATGCATAGTGCCAATTGTAAAGTTTGGTAGTGGAGGAATAATGGTCTGGGGATGTTTTTCATGGCTCAGGCTAGGCCAGTGAAGGGAAATCTTAATGCTACAGCATACAATGATATTCTAGACAATTCTGTGCTTCCAACTTTATGGCAACAGTTTGGGGACGGCCCTTTCCTGTTTCAGCATGGCAATGCCCCCGTGCACAAAGTGAGGTCCATACAGAAATAGTTTAAGATCAGTGTTGAAGAACTTGACTGGCCTGCACAGAACAATGACTTCATCCCCACCGAACACCTTTGGGATGAATTGGAACGCCGAATGAGACATGTGACGACCTCATTAATGCTCTTGTGGTTGAATCGAAGAAAGTCCCCGCAGCAATGTTCCAACATCGAGTGGAAAGCCTTCCCAGAAGAGTGGAGGCTGTTACATCATCAAGTGGGAGATCCACTCCATTTTAATGCCCATGATTTTGGAATGAGCTGTTTAACGAGCAGGTCTCCACATACTTTTGGTCATGAGTGATACTTTCAAATATTACTTTTTTGGACAAAAGATATACACTACCGGTATAAAGTTTTAAAACACCTACTCATTCAAGAGTTTTTATTTTTACTATTTTCTACATTGTAGAATAATAGTGAAGACATCAACACTACAAAATAACACACATGGAATCATGTAGTAACAAAGTGTTAAACAAAGATAGAAGCTGTTTTTCAGTCTCTCGGCCCCAGCTTTGATGCACCTGTACTGACCTCGCCTTCTGGATGATAGAGGGGTGAACAGGCAGTGGCTCGGGTGGTTGATGTCCTTGATGATCTTTTTGGCCTTCCTGTGACATCGGGTGTTGTAGGTGTCCTGGAGGGCGGGTAATTTGCCCCCGGTATTGCGTTGGGCAGACGACGCCACCCTCTGGAGAGCCTTGCGGTTGCACCAGGCGGTGATACAGCCGACAGGGTGCTTTCAATTGTGCATCCGTAAAGGGTTTTAGGTGATACTCACATTTCTTTAGCCTTCTGAGGTTGAAGAGGCTCTGTTGCACCTTCTTCATCACACTGTGGGTGGTTTGTCATTTCAGTTTGTCAGTGATGTGTACAAAACTTGAAGCTTTCCACCTTCTCCACTGCAGTCCTGTATATAGGGGGGTGCACCCTCTGCCGTTTCCTGAAGTCCACGATCATCTCCTTTTGTTTTGTTGATGTTGAGTTAGCGGTTGTTTTCCAGGCACCACACTCCCAGATCCCTCACCTCCTTCCTGTAAACTGTCTCGTCATCGTTGGTTATCAAGCCTACTACTGTTGTGTCGTGTGCAAACTTGATGATTGAGTTGGAGGCGGTCCTCATGAGAGCCAGGTTTATCATAGCTCATGAAGCTGGTTGAGACAATGCCAAGAGTGTGCAAAGCTGTCATCAAGTCAAAGAATGGCTACTTTGAAGAATCTCAAATATATAAAATGTATTTTGATTGGTTAAACACTTTTTTAGTTACTACATGATTCTATATGTTATTTTATAGTTTTGATGTCTTTACTATTATTCTACCATGTAGAAAATAGTAAAAAAATACGTTTGACCAGTAGTGCAGATCTCCCAATAATCTGGCCATGGTAGATATATGACTAATATGAGAAGCAAAGAGCCAAGAGGTGCTAGTGGGCTGTGGGGGCGAAGACCAATATGTCTTACAATGTAAGAGTTCTGATATATGTCTTTTACAACGTTAGTCACCTGGCCTGTGGCTTATCCTTATCTGTAATTGAATAAATGTGGGGGATGTTCTCTTCTCCAGACCTCCAACTCTCCCAAGGACCACCTAGCCAGCCTTCTGGGAGTTGAAGTTCTCGACAGTTGTTTATTGAAGAGGAGCTATTAATCCTTTTCATTATTATTTTTGTCTGTGAACTAGCAATAATAATTCATTGTAGTTGATATCTAAACTCTTTTTTTTCCCAGAAACAATCATAGACATTATTCTAACTGCCACAAAGAACTATGGGCTGGGTCAAGACGTTGACAGGTAATTACCACAGGAACGAAGTAAAACTCTCTCACACACAAACGCAAAGTGTTGAAGTCGGAAGTTTACACCTTAGCCGTACACCTTAGCCAAATACATTTAAACTCCGTTTTTCACAATTCCTGACATTTAATCCTAGTAAACATTCCCTGTCTTTGGTCAGTTAGGATCACAACTTTATTTTAAGAATGTCAGAATAATAGTAGAGTGATTTATTTCAGCTTTTATTTCTTTCATCACATTCCCAGTGGGTCAGAAGTTTACATACGCTCAATTTGGTAGCATTGCCTTTAAATTGTTTAACTTGGGTCAAACATTTCGGGTAGCCTTCCACAAGCTTCCCACAATAAGTTGGGTGAATTTTTGGCCCATTCCTCCTGACAGAGCTGGTTTAACTGAGTCAGGTTTGTCGGCCTCCTTGCTTGCACACGCATTTTCAGTTCTGCCCACAAATTTTCTATGGGATTGAGGTCAGGGTTTTGTGATGGCCACTCCAATACCTTGACTTTGTTGTCCTTAAGCCATTTTGCCACAACTTTGGACATATGCTGGGGGTCATTGTCCATGTGGAAGACCCATTTGCGACCAACCTTTAACTTCCTGACCATGTGCAGTTGCAAACCGTAGTCTGGCTTTTTTTATGGCGGTTTTGGAGCATAGGCTTCTTCCTTGCTGAGCAGCCTTTCAGGTTATGTCGATTATAGGACTCGTTTTACTGTGGATATAGATACTTTTGTACCCGTTTCCTCCGTAACATCTTCAGAAGGTCCTTTGCTGTTGTTCTGGGATTATTTGCACTTTTCGCACCGAAGTACGTTCATCTCTAGGAGACAGAACGCGTCTCCTTCCTGAGCGGTATGGCGGCTGCGTGGTCCCATGGTGTCTATACTTGCATACTATTGTTTGTAGTACAGACGAACGTGGTACCTTCAGGCATTTGGAAATTGCTCCCAAGGATGAACCAGATTTGTGGAGGTGTACATTTTTTTCCTGAGGTCTTTGCTGATTTATTTTGAATTTCCCATGATGTCAAGCAAAGAGGCACTGAGTTTGAAGGTAGGCCTTGAAATACATCCACAGGTACACCTCCAATTGACTCAAATGATGTCAATTAGCCTATCAGAAGCTTTTTAAGCCATGACATAATTTTCTGGAATGTTCCAAGCTGTTTAACGGCACAGTCAACTTGGTGTATGTAAACTTCTGACCCACTGAGATTGTGATATAGTGAATTATAAGTGAAACAATCTGCCTGTAAACAATTGTTTGAAAAATGACTTGTGTCATGCATAAAGTAGATGTCCCAACTGACTTGCCAAAACGATAGTTTGTTAACAAGATATTTGTGGAGTGGTTGAAAAATGAGTTTTAATGACTCCAACCTAAGTGTGTAAACTTCTGACTTCAACTGTACATACTAGCACTTACACACATTCTTTCTCTTTTCAAACATTCTAACTGGCCAGACATTCTTCTCTTCCAGTTTAATTTGTAAAAGATGCATTATCGTGGGCAATGGTGGTATCCTGGCTAATAAGTCTCTGGGCTCCCGAATCGATGATTACGACATTGTGGTGAGGTGAGTCTTTACTAATGTAAGGGCAACGCGATGCCAGTTCCAGGGGGGAAAAATAATGAAGTCCTTGTTGTTGAAATTCTTACACAGGGACACTTGAAGTCAATCTTAAATCAATCATTGTTTGTCAGCACCTCAAAGCACCACACGTCAATGTATTTAATTTAATCTTTTAACTAGGCAAGTCCGTTAAGAACAAATTCTTATTTACAATGACGGCCTACTGGGGAACAGTGGGCTAACTGCCTTGTTCAGGGCCAGAACAACAGATTTTTTACCTTGTCAGCTCAGCGATTCGATCCAGTAACCTTTTCGTTTACTGGCCCAATGTTCTAACCACTAGGCTACCTGCCGCCCCAATCAATCAGGAGCTCTGCTTGGGCAGTCCCAGCAGTTGTCTTATGCCATGATGATCTGGATGAGACTTCTGTACATAATATAAGTTATATTTGTGATTTAGCTTAATTAATCATTACCATTTTGTTTCATTCATGTGACCAACCAATACTGGTTCATAACATGTGACAGACCAAAACCTCATAAAGCTTCTTCTCTTTAAGCTAAGACCTTGAAACAGAGATCTTTCGTTCTCAAAACAAGTCCTGACAAATTGCAGATACTGATGAGTGAGGATTCGTTCAGTCAGTCACTTGCGTGAACACAGAAATTGGTTATTAGATCAGTGCATGAATAGAAGACAGAAATTAGTTATAAGAAAAGCACAAACGTTAAAATTCCAAAAACACTGAATTTGATGTGATTTACATCCTGCTTATTGTCGATTCCTCCTGAACTCTGAAGCTTGTTAATGTTGATTGACTTAGGTTAGGGCTTAGATTGATATGAGTTTAAACCTACTGTTTTATCAGTACACCATGAAGGGTACTGGGCATTTGTTGGCAAGCCCAGTATCAGAAAGAAACTAAATAGAAGCTAAATGACCATTTCATTGTTTTGATTGGCAAAAATTATAGTCATATTTGAGAGGGAGTGAAACTAAATTCTCAAGTCCCCAGTCTTGTTATGATGTCAACACACAATGTATAGAGCCCCACAGTGGAGCTGTCATAATACCCATAAAACCTGCGGTCAAACAGGGAATGGTTCCAATCGTTTTTCCACCATTCATTTTTCCCATAGGGAATTTTGGAAACATTTCAAATCAGGGTTGTGTTTTGTGTATGCTTACCCTGGCGTGATGTTTTGAAAACCTTGTAAATCTCTCGGACAAGGTAACTTTAATATATTTGGCTCTATTTACGCTCAGATTCTAAAATGCTAATTAGCATCAAAGTAGACAACATTCAAGACTATGCTCCCGCACGGCATCTTTGCTGATGGGTATTGTGTCAATTTAAAACTATCAAGAGACAGTTCACGGAATTGTCAATTTAAAGAAATTTAGCCGACTTATTCATTACTAAATTTAGCTATTAGATAGTTAATCCAGAGATTCTTACCTTTGCCTTGATTTGGCAGTCTCGTCCAGGTCATCATGGCATTTGTAGTTCTTGATGATAGCCACATTAGCAGCTAATTAGCATTTCATTTTTGGGGGATAAATACAGGCAAATATATTGATAAAAGTCATGTTGTCCTAGAGAGATTTACATGGTTCTCAAAACGTCACGCCAGGGTAAGCCTACATGAAACACCGCCATTATTTTAAGTGTTTCTAAAATCCCCTATGGGAAAAAGGAATGGTAGAAAAAACGATTTTTGTTTGATTGCTAGGTTTTATGGGTATTATGACTCATACTGTGGTACTCTATTCGCCCACATAGCGCTTCTTCTCCAACCGCAGGTTGAACGAGGCTCCGGTGACTGGTTTCGGCAAGGACGTGGGCACCAAGACCACCATGCGTATTACCTACCCCGAGGGGGCCATCCAGAAGCCTGAGCGATACGAGAAGGACTCGCTCTTCGTCTTCTCTGCCTTCAAACCGCTGGACTTCAAGTGGCTCAGACAGATGGTCTTCAGAGAGAAGCTGGTGAGGCATAAGTCAAGGCTGACTGTTGTTACCTTTGCTCATTGGGACCACTAAGAAATCCATCACACACAGTTAGTTGGTCATGTTACTATGAGCTTGTGTGCATTTCCACTGCTCTGAAAGATGATCATTATTTATTCTGCATATAGTCCAGCCCCACCTCCTTTCTAGGTCTTCCATTGCTTCATAACGTTGAGGCGACCACATACGCATGAATCCCACTGGATGTTTTGGCTAGTTTACGTGCTTTCTGTGGCACAGAGTGACTAGTTTCTTTTTTGTTAATGCCATTTTGGTCGTAAACAGACTGTCTTCTGTCGCAGTCACTTGCTCGTCCTGTGACATTTAATAGATGTGGTTGTGAATTCTCACAATGCTTTCCCATTTTATCATGAATATGGAAATCACTTTAAATTGTGGTTATATAGAAAAAAACTTTATGAATTTGTGTTTCTCTCTGCTTTTCATTCTGCCATGACATAATTTTTTTTGCCATTTTAAGGACCTTTTGACAAGCCACTGACTTCCATGCTTGAGTGACAGCCGGTGAATTGCCCTCTTAATCTATGGCTGGGTGACTGAATGGGTCTTTCCTTATCTCTGACAGGAAGGATGGCAGACATTTTAATGACTCTGAGAGAGGACACAATCTGTTATCACTGAAAGAGCTTGCACAAGCACTCTCGCTTGTCTGTAGTCACTCCACCGCAGTCAGGGTAGGGTATGCTCAATTCAAGGACATTCCCGATGGAGCAAAAACGGTGCCTGTCTTTAAACTTCAATCTTGGCTGGGTTGAGTTTCTCCATATAGTGGGCTTCCTGCTAATTTTCTACAGGGATTCTTCTTACAAATCTGGCAAGCCAGGGTCTTGGGAACCGACTTCCTATCCAGCACAGCTGTGTGACTTTCAGGGACCAGTGGCCAGCAGGAATTTTTACTGGGTGACATTTTTCAAAATACAAGCTTCTGGAGAGATGGAGGGAGTGAGAGAGGGGTTAGGAGGAGGGAGAGAAGAGGGGGTAAAATAAGGGTTAGAGTGAGGGGGGGTACTAGTAAGTGAGAAAGAGAGAAATAGTTGGCTGCTTGATAGCCCCTTAGCCCTTTGAATTGGGCAGATTTGTCTGGACTAATCAGCTGGTAAGTAGCGGGACAGTGGAAATGGCGGATGGAGATCATTGATCTGGCCTCTGGCTCCTGACAGATCAGCCTTTGATCTGCAGGGGAAGGAATAATTTTTCTCATGAAGTAAATTGCTGTTCAAAAGTACCAGCTCTTTTCCATGACAGCGTTTTAGCTGTGATGGTGCGCATGCACTGAACTCCTAGTCACACCAACTCACTATTTCACTGAATTCATAGTCACACCAGCTCACTATTTCGGGTTAACTTTTCCCCATGGAGCTCATTGTAATTAACTACGCAAATGTCTGAATTTTAGAAGCTGGACTTTTTTATTGAAACTGCGTAAATCACTGACAACCATAATAGGGCTCTGAGAACAACGTGAGGCATTATTTTATTTATTTAACTAAGCAAGTCAGTTAAGAACAGATTCTTATTTACAATGACAGCCTTCCAAAAGGCAAAAGGCCTCCTGCGGGGACAGGGGTTGCGATTTTAAAAATATAGGACAAAACACACACCACGATGAGAGACTTAAGACAACAGCATAGCATGGTAGCAACACCACATGGTAGCAGCACAACATGGTAGCAGCACAAAACATGGTACCCACATTATTGGGCACAGACAACGGCACAAAGGGAAAGAAGGTAGAGACAACAATATTACACTAGTTACCCAAGATAATTTGCTTTTAAGTGAATACTTTAAAGTATTTTTAGCGAAGGTATTGAAGCGTTTTAAATTGGTGCTGACTGCTGAGATGTTTTACTTGTAACTTTTACTTTTATTCTACTGACACACACAGACCGGGAACGCCGCAGTTGTACACCGTGTTGCCAGCGAGTCCACTTCAATACGTTCGTATGTAGTAAGTGTATCGAGGTTTGAAGTGTCTTTTTAAGTGTTTTGTCACTTGACTGCTGCTGATGAAAAATGATCCTAGATTCTCTGTTCGCTCCTAGAGATGGATTAGTATTTTACACACGCACGCGCGCGCATGCACACATTCCAGTTATTGCCGCAACCAGTTTCTCAGCTTGTTAACTTTGGATGTTTTTTCTTTGACGGGTAAATAAAAAGGAATGACATTTAGATGTTCAACCAGACATTCAACTAATATCAGGTATTTACGTTCAATTCACCTGAGTAGAGACAGTATTTTCCTATGGGGGATTTGGGGGAAATGAGTCATGAAGATGCTTAACATGATATATTCTCAGTAAACAACCAGTTACCATGGTAACAGTGTAGGCAGTCATATCTGTTGACTGGAAACTGTTTAACTGTATCGGCTTTGTAGTTATTTTGGAAAACCTCATCAGAAGACAAGTAAATCCTGTTGACTGACTATTAGCGTAGCTTCATTGCTACCGAAGTAACTGCATAATAAGTGGCCTAAACTATTGCTGTGGAAATACATACGTATGTATGTATGTATGCACGTATGTGTGTGTGTGTGTGTGTGTGTGTGTGTATGTATATATATATATATATATATATATATATATATATATATATATATATATATATATATATGTATATGTATATGTATATGTATATGTATATATATGTATGTATATATGTATATATATATATATGTATATATGTATATATATGTGTATATATATGTATATATATGTATATATATATATATATACACGTTATGTCTTCAGGGACTGCGGCTAGCAAGCTTCATTATGCTGTCATGTTTTTAACCCCTCGCATTTTCACCTCTAATACCAGAGCATGAGCAACTGTACAGAGCTTTAGAAATATCATGTTTTTGGACTCCTGATATACTGATCCCTACACACAGCGCCCTCCTGCCTTTATATTTAACTTTGAAGCGTTGCGCTGTGGGAGCTTTGATGTCCTTTGTGTGGCGTGGCCGCTGACAGGTGAAAGGAATGTGAGGCCCTTTCATGATGCCTATCTCTCACCAGCTTTGAAAGGGAAGGTTTCTCGTTGCTTCTTTAAGGTGGGTGGGAGGTAGTAATGCTAATTAAAGTGACTCCCCTGTCATGGCAGTCCCCTTCCCCTTTCTCATGGCGGAAGTGTTTGGATGAGTAACTGACTGAAACCTTGTTACTAAAAGACATCAGAGGTTGAAGAGTCGTAACCTTTATTGCCCAGAGGGATTTGGAAATGCCATAATAATTTGCAACGATGTTATTCAGTGAACTGTTATTTAGAGACGTCCCATGAGAAGTCAGGAAGTTTGACGTTGCAGTAAAACATTTAGTAAAGTGAATGAATTAAAATGAAAGGTGTTGAAAACACTACATAAAAAAAAGTGTTTGGACACTTGCTCGTTGAACATCTCACTCTGAAATCTTGGGCATTAAATGGAGTTGGCTCCCCTTTTGCGCAGTTTGCACTGTTCTGTGAAGGGAGTAGTACACAGCGTTGTACCAGTTCTTCAGTTTCTTGACAATTTCTTGCATGAAATAGCCTTCATTTCTCAGAACAAGAATAGACTGACGAGTTTCAGAAGAAAGGTACTTGTTTCTGGCCATTTTGAGCCTGTAATTGAACCCACAATTGCTGATGCTCCAGATACTCAACTAGTCTTAAGGCCAGTTTAATTGCTTCTTTGGAAGCGCTCCTGAGCCCGTTGGAAGCGCTCCTGAGCCCGTTGGAAGCGCTCCTGAGCCCGTTGGAAGCGCTCCTGAGCCCGTTGGGGCGGCAGGTATCCTAGTGGTTAGAGCGTTGGACTTGTAACTGAAAGGTTGCAAGATCGAATCCCCAAGCTGACAAGGTAAAAATCTGTTGTTCTGCCCCTGAACAAGGCAGTTATCCCACTTCCTAGGCCGTCATTGAAAATAAGAATTTGTACTTATCTGACTTGCCTAGTTAAATAAAGGTTGAAAAAAAAAAGCCCAACACCTATCGCTTACAGTACACCTACGGTGTAGCTGTGCCCTCCAGACCTTCAGAACACCCAAGGAGTAGGGCTACTGGGACGGGGTATGGGGGTTGTTTTTGGACAGGGAGGCAGCGTCCCTCTCCCTGCTTCTCTCTGGTTTGCTGTTACCCTGTCCAACTTGGACTGACTGTCTCGGCTGGCTGCTTGTGGCTGGGTGCAGGGTGAAGCGTGTTTGTTTTCATTTGCATAGGGGGGCCTTATGACTGCGTATGGTCTGCAGATGTGAACGCTCTCACTTGCTTGCCCTTCTCTCCCTTTCTTCCTTTTGCCTTTCCTCCTTCCCTCCCTCCCTCCCTTTCTTCCTTTTGCCTTCCCTCCCTCCCTTTCTTCCTTTTGCCTTCCCTCCCTCCCTTTCTTCTTTTTGCCTTCCCTCCCTCCCTTTCTTCCTTTTGCCTTCCCTCCCTCCCTTTCTTCCTTTTGCCTTTCCTCCTTCCCTCCCTCCCTTTCTTCCTTTTGCCTTCCCTCCCGCCCTTTCTTCCTTTTGCCTTTCCTCCCTCCCTTTCTTTCTTTTGCCTTTCCTCCTTCCCTCCCTCCCTTTCTTCCTTTTGCCTTCCCTCCCTCCCTTTCTTCCTTTTGCCTTTCCTCCTTCCCTCCCTCCCTTTCTTCCTTTTGCCTTCCCTCCCGCCCTTTCTTCCTTTTGACTTCCCTCCCTCCCTTTCTTCCTTTTGCCTTCCCTCCCTCCCTTTCTTCCTTTTGCCTTTCCTCCTTCCCTTCCTCCCTTTCTTCCTTTTGCCTTCCCTCCCTCCCTTTCTTCCTTTTGCCTTTCCTCCTTCCCTCCCTCCCTTTCTTCCTTTTGCCTTCCCTCCCGCCCTTTCTTCCTTTTGCCTTTCCTCCTTCCTTCCTTCCCTCTCTCATTCTATACGTCAAGCAATGAGTTAACTAGAATACGTACCGTATAAAAAACGGCTAATTTCACTTTAACGGCGTGTTCCTGCTATTTATGAACTAAAATGCAAACAGGACGCCATATAGGCTAGACATCTCCAGGGTGTTCTATTCTGGGGCCGCCTTCATCCCATTGAGAAGAAAAACATAACTTGAGTGGCTTATCGTCAATTGCACATCTATGGAGGGAATGCACTTTGTTATATTGTGTTTGTGTACGTCCACCCTGCGCGTAGCACCTGCGGCAACTATTAGGCCTTTTTAATTATATTTTTATGAGCCCCATCTCTTTTCGGTCTTATGTTCCCCAAAAAAATGTTACACTGGAAAAAACTCAGAGCTTCAACATGGTATATCACACGCTGCAATTGGAGGAACAATGGGAAAGTAATGCTGCTTGGAAAGTTGATAAACTTGTAATCCCACTTTTGAGAAATGTTTTAGTTCAGTTTTTGCACTTCTTTGTTCACACCCTCTTAAGCCTTAGCCCCGCCCATTCTCTTTAAGGATTCACATGTGAAGCCATGTGCTAAACAGAGTGAGGTAGTGTAGTAAACAACCAAAGATTAAGACTAAAAGTGGTGAAAGTAGTCTACAATAAGGAAAAACTCCAGGTAAAAATACACTTTACAAAATAATGTAAGATCAGTAAAAGTTGTGTAAATCATGTTGGTGGTGAATTAAATAATCAAAATGTTTATGCTTTACATACCAAGTGTTGTCATGGATTCCTTATAGAGACACCACACCGCTGCGTTTGTCACATGAGATGGCAGCAGCTTTCCACCAAACGTTTTGTCCCGGGTGGCGTCCTGGTAATACTATTGCGTTATCCTCTGCACAATTATTGATGAAGTTCACAACTTGTTGCAAGTCTTCATGCTTCAGGTGTAACCTATGCTTGGTCCGGCTCTCTTTTTGATGGGAGGCATTAGACTGTTCTCCTTGTATGACTGTGTTCTGCTATTGCTGAAAGACAAATTATAGATACATATATTTTAGCATTATTAGACTAGGCTTACCCAGACACACTTGTCTAAATTGATGGGTCATGTGAAGGAGCGGCTCTAACCACCCACAAGCCACATCTAGCTAAGTGGATGATTCTCTACTGTCTATACCTGTTCACATGTTCATGAAATACAATAGATGGCCGTAATCACCCCTAGACACCTGGCTAAATTGATGGGTTATATAATCATCAGGCTATAACTAGCAATGCAAACGGCTTTCTGAGATTTGATTAATATTACTAAACTCAGCAAAAAAAGAAACGTCCCTTTTTCAGGACGAAGATAATTAATCAAAGAAAATTCGTAAAAATCCAAATAACTTTACAGATCTTCATTGTAAATGGTTTAAACACTGTTTCCCATGCATGTTCAATGAACCATAAACAATTAATGAACATGCACCTGTGGAACATTCGTTAGAACACTTAACGGCTTACAGACGGTAGGCAATTAAGATCATAGTTATGAAAACTTTGGACACTAAAGAGGTCTTTCTACTGACTCTGAAAAACACCAAAAGTAAGATGCCCAGGGTCCTGCTCATCTGCGTGAACGTGTCTTAGGCATGCTGCAAGGAGGCATGAGGACTGCAGATGTGACCAGGGCAATAAATTGCAATGGGACGCCTAAGACAGCGCTACAGGGAGACAGTACGGACAGTTGATCGTCCTCGCAGTGGCATACAGTGCCTTGCGAAAGAATTCGGCCCCCTTGAACTTTGCGACCTTTTGCCACATTTCAGGCTTCAAACAGAAAGATATAAAACTGTATTTTTTTGTGAAGAATCAACAACAAGTGGGACACAATCATGAAGTGGAATGACATTTATTGGATATTTCAAACTTTTTTAACAAATCAAAAACTGAAAAATTGGGCGTGCAAAATTATTCAGCCCCCTTAAGTGAATACTTTGTAGTGCCACCTTTTGCTGCGATTACAGCTGTAAGTCGCTTGGGGTATGTCTCTATCAGTTTTGCACATCGAGAGACTGACATTTTTTCCCATTCCTCCTTGCAAAACAGCTCGAGCTCAGTGAGGTTGGATGGAGAGCATTTGTGAACAGCAGTTTTCAGTTCTTTCCACAGATTCTCGATTGGATTCAGGTCTGGACTTTGACTTGGCCATTCTAACACCTGGATATGTTTATTTTTTAACCATTCCATTGTAGATTTTGCTTTATGTTTTGGATCATTGTCTTGTTGGAAGACAAATCTCCGTCCCAGTCTCAGGTCTTTTGCAGACTCCATCAGGTTTTCTTCCAAAATGGTCCTGTATTTGGCTCCATCCATCTTCCCATCAATTTTAACCATCTTCCCTGTCCCTGCTGAAGAAAAGCAGGCCCAAACCATGATGCTGCCACCACCATGTTTGACAGTGGGGATGGTGTGTTCAGCTGTGTTGCATTTACGCCAAACATAACGTTTTGCATTGTTGCCAAAAAGTTCAATTTTGGTTTCATCTGACCAGAGCACCTTCTTCCACATGTTTGGTGTGTCTCCCAGGTGGCTTGTGGCAAACTTTAAACAACACTTTTTATGGATATCTTTAAGAAATGGCTTTCTTCTTGCCACTCTTCCATAAAGGCCAGATTTGTGCAATATACGACTGATTGTTGTCCTATGGACAGAGTCTCCCACCTCAGCTGTAGATCTCTGCAGTTCATCCAGAGTGATCATGGGCCTCTTGGCTGCATCTCTGATCAGTCTTCTCCTTGTATGAGCTGAAAGTTTAGAGGGACGGCCAGGTCTTGGTAGATTTGCAGTGGTCTGATACTCCTTCCATTTCAATATTATCGCTTGCACAGTGCTCCCTGGGATGTTTAAAGCTTGGGAAATCTTTTTGTATCCAAATCCGGCTTTAAACTTCTTCACAACAGTATCTCGGACCTGCCTGGTGTGTTCCTTGTTCTTCATGATGCTCTCTGCGCTTTTAACGGACCTCTGAGACTATCACAGTGCAGGTGCATTTATACGGAGACTTGATTACACACAGGTGGATTGTATTTATCATTAGTCATTTAGGTCAACATTGGATCATTCAGAGATCCTCACTGAACTTCTGGAGAGTTTGCTGCACTGAAAGTAAAGGGGCTGAATAATTTTGCACACCCAATTTTTCAGTTTTTAATTTGTTAAAAAAGTTTGAAATATCCAATAAATGTCGTTCCACTTGATGATTGTGTCCCACTTGTTGTTGATTCTTCACAAAAAAATACAGTTTTATATCTTTATGTTTGAAGCCTGAAATGTGGCAAAAGGTCGCAAAGTTCAAGGGGGCTGAATACTTTCGCAAGGCACTGTACCACGTGTAACAACACCTGCACAGGATTGGTACATCCGAAGGTACAGGTACAGGATGGCAACAACTGCCTGAGTTACACCAGGAATGCACAATCCCTCCATCAGTGCTCAGACTGTCTGCAATAGGCTGAGAGAGGCTGGACTGAGGGCTTGTAGGCCTGTTGTAAGACAGTTCTTCACCAGACATCACCGGCAACAACGTCGCCTATGGGCACAAACCCATTGTCGCAGGACCAGACAGGACTGGCAAAAAGTGCTCGTCACTGACGAGTCGTGGTTTTGTCTCACCAGGGGTGAATGGTCGGATTCGGGTTTATCGTCGAAGCAATGAGCATTACACCGAGGCCTGTACTCTTGAGCGGGATCGATTTGGAGGTGGAGGGTCCATCATGGTCTGGGGCGGTGTGTCACAGCATCATCGGACCGAGCTTGTCGTATTGCAGGCAATCTCAACGCTGTGCGTTACAGGGAAGACATCCTCCTCCCTCATGCGGTACCCTTCCTGCATTCTCATCCTGACATGACCCTCCAGCTTGACAATGCCACCAGCCATACTGCTCGTTCTGTGTGTGATTTCAGTGTTCAGCCATAGCCAGCGAAGAGCCCAAATCTAAAACCCATTGAGTATGTCTGGGACCTGTTGGATTGGAGGGTGAGGTCTAGGGCCATTCCCCCCAGAAATGTCCGGGAACTTGCAGGTGCCTTGGTGGAAGAGTGAGGTAACATTTCACAGCAAGAACTGGCAAATCTGGTGCAGCACATGAGGAGATGCACTGCAGTACTTAATGCAGCTGGTGGCCACACCAGATACTGACTGTTACCTTTGATTTTGACTCCCCCTTTGTTCAAGGACACATTATTCCATTTATCTTAGTCACATGTCTGTGGAACTTGTTCAGTTTGTCTTGTTGAATCTTGTTATGTTTATACAAATATTTACACGTTAAGTTTGCTGAAAAGAAACGCAGTTGACAGTTTTTTTTTTTATTTGTTTACAAAGATCATACACTTAGTTGGCAAGCCAGCCAGCTAAACATTAGCTAGGTAGTATGCTTTAACTTGCAATGATAAAATTACAAATGTATAATTTCTGAAAATGTAGCTTGACTCTTACAGGTATACATGGATGAATGCTTCACTGACATGGTTGCTTTTAGTTTGAAGATGTAATCTGACGACGGGTGTTTCATACAACAGCCTTCTGTTTTCTGTTTTCGATTGCCTCTGCATTTTCAATCAAACTTCAGAATGTTTTCATACTCCGCTTCCAGCGGGCATTCCACTGATTTCAAAACTCTCAACTTCTTCCGTGACAACACTGTCCCCATCACTGTCATCAGAAGACTCTACAATGTCGGGTTAAATTAAAATGTTTTTACTTAAGTCAGGGATTCCTTTTTCAGAGTCAGCATGGCATGATCGTCCTCCATCACAACTTTTTCCAACTAGTCTTTGTCAATACCACCTGTGAAATTTAGGGCAGCAATGTTGCTGAGAGCAGGAGCAACACTTTTGCAATTCTCTATGGCTATATCTTTCAAAAACTCATGGTAGCAAAGATTCTGAGCAGCTTATGTAATAGACAGAAGGTAGCGGGAAGGTTCCTGTCTTTTTCGTTTCTAAACCAACTAGGCTCGTAATTTAACATTTTTATTTGGATTTACAGATTACATAAATGTTTTATTAAGGGACATGACAGTTCACATGTTCAAGAATGCATTTTTTCAAATGAAATGCCTCTCGTGATGTCTGTCATATGCCCAGCTTTCTGTAACAGGTCACATGTTATCTGGGGGTGGGGGGTGTGGGCTGTAGAGGCTGGAAGGGTTATCGCTGCGATTTACAAATCAGTCAGGAACATGCAGACCTTTTTGAGGAAATCTTCCATCCCCTCCAGTGTTTAGATGCTTATGTTCCGCCACCACTTTTTCCAGTGAGCGATTTCAAAATCTTGTTTGGGCTTTGTGCCTTTTTAGTCTTTTCAACACACCTGTCCTCAAACACCACTTTCATCAAGACTGTTGGTTGCCATCATTTTTTTCCACTCCGATTGATCCCCTGTTCTCTGTACATCTTATTCTCCCGGGTGTGTCATTGTCTTGCTCTAATCCTGCCCTTGACTCTCTCGTGTAGGTTTATCTTTTTCCTAGACGGAGCCACTTACCAGAGCCTCTGTAGTGCGCTCAGCAGTTGATTTATGAGGCAGTCGATGTTTTTCAAGTATTAGACTATTCCTGCAAATACAAAGTATCCAGACATTCCTAGTTAGTCTCTAGAAAAAAACACACTACTTGACATTTTGATATTTGTTCGGTCTCCTCAACACAATTTTCTAAAATGGGAGCATTTCTGGGAATGTATCCCCTCAGGGTCACTAGTGTTTACCATCCATACACACATTCTGTCTTCCACAGACAAACCTGTTATTAATCATGGGGGAAAAGTGTTTACCTTACCAAGACTTGCACCTGTTTTATGATTGTTGTTGGTAGTTAGAGTAGATATGAAGGGACTTTCTATTCATTTTTTTACTCAGATTTGTTAAACTAAGCAGTTTTTTTTTTTTTTTTTGTGCATTGAGACTGTTGAAGAGGGAAGATTTTAGAGACTGAGTCATTGAGTAGGAGGCCAAGAAATTAAAGCTCAGACGCACTGGTAGGATTGTCAAACGTTTGCCTGCTGACAGTACTTAGCACCTCTGACTGCCGACACTGTTCAATCTCTTTTGTGTTCACACAGCAAAGACCTTAGAAGTAGTCAGCCAATCAACTTGTTAAAATACTCCAAGCCAGAAGGTGTCACTAGTGTTGTTTGGCAATGCATATCTGTGCGTATTGCTTATGGCCTAGATTTCAAGCTATCTGTGCTAATGTTGCTATTTTGTAGAAACCCTTGTTGATACAGTACTAGCCAGATGGTAACAGCTACAATGCCATCAGAAAATACCCCTTGACTTATTCCAGATTTTGTTGTTACAGCCAGAATTCAAGATTGATTAAATATTCCCATCTACACACAATACGTCTTGTGTATGTCTGTGTCAGCTTTGCACATCTTCCTTTCAGATTTTCTCAAGCTCTGTTAAATTAGATGCTGTTCACTGCCACTCCCCAATCTTAAAAACATTTTTTTTAATGTTTATTTTATATTTAACCTTTATTTAACTAGGCAAGTCAGTTATGAACAAATTCTTATTTCCAATGACGGCCTACCGGGGAACAGTTTTTAACTTCTTATGGCTTGGGGGCAGTATTTCGACGTCTGGATGAGAAGCGTGCCCAAAGTAAACTGCTTGTTTCTTCAGGCCCAGAAGCTAGGATATGCATATAATTGCTAAATTACGATAGAAAACACTAACATTTCTAAAACTGTTAAAATATTGTCTGAGTGTAACAGAACTGATATGGCAGGTGAAAACCTGAGGAAAATTCATCCAGGAAGTGAGATTTTTTGATCTGGGTATTTTCAATTGAATGCCTATAGAGTATCTAATGGGTTAGGACCCAGATTGCCATTCCTATGGCTTCCGCTAGATGTCAACAGTCTTTAGACATTTGTTTCAGGCTTGTTTTCTGAAAAATGAAGAATGAGACCTTTGTCAGTGGACTGAGGAAGAATGCAGAGCTGGTTTGTGCGCATGACCGATATTCGCACCGTTTTTTTTCCTTTCTATTGAATACGCTATTGTCCGGTTGAAATATTATTAATTATTTAGACAATTGACAACCTGAGGATTAATTCTAAACATTGTTTGATATCTTTCGACGAACTTTACCGGTACTATTAGGATGTATTCGTCTGCACGTTTTGACCTGCTTGGAGCCAGTGTATTACTGAACACAATGCTTGAACAAAACAGAGTTTTTGGGATATAAAGAGGGACTTTATCGAACAAAAGGAACATTTATTGTGTAGCTGGGACTTGTGACTGCAACCATATGAAGATCTTCAGAGGTAAGTTATTCATTTTATCGCTATTTCTGTCTTTTGTAATTCCTTTACTTGGTTGTAAAATGTTTTATGCCAATTCAGTGTTGCTTTAGCTGTATGCTTGGGGTCATTGTCCTGTTGGAATGTAAATCTTTCCCCCCAGTCTAAGGTCGCTTGCACTCTGGTTCTCATCAAGGATTTGCCTGTATTTGGCACCATTCATTGTTTCCTCTATCCTTACCAGTCTCCCAGTCCCTGCTGCTAAATAGCATCCCCATAGCAGGACGCTGCCACCACCATTCTTCACGGTAGAGAGGGTGTTAGACAGGTGATGAGCTGTGCCTGGTTTTCTCCAGACATAGCACTTTGCATTCAGGCCAAATAGTAGAATGTTTCTCATCAGACCACACAATCTTTTGCCTCATTATTTCAGTCTTTCATGTGCCTTTTTACAAATTCTAGGCATGCTGTCATGTGCCTTTTTCACAGGAGTGGTTTCCATCTGGCCACTTTCCCATAAAGCCCAGATTGGTGAAGTGCTGTAGAGACTGTCCTTCTGGCTGGTTCTCCCATCTCATCCAAGGAACTCTGTAGTTCTGTCAGAATGGTCATTGGGTTCTTGGTCACCTCCCTGACCAAGGTTCTTCTTGCCTGGTTACTCATTTTGCATAGAGCTGGCCGTCCGACCAGAGTCTGGGTAGTTCCATATTCTTTTCAATTTCCCAAACGATGGAGACCACTGTGGTGTTGGAAACTTTCAACACTCTAGAAATAGTATTTTATTCATTTATTTTACCCCTTCCCCAGATATACCTCATCACGATTCTCTCTCGGAGATCTACGGACAGTTCCTTGGACTTCATGGTACAGTTTCTGCTCTGACATGCACGGTCAACTGTGGGACCTTACACTGAGTATACAAAACAAATCTTCTATTTCCATGACGGACTGACCAGGTGAAAGCTATGATCCCTTATTGATGTCACTTGTTAAATCAGTGTAGATGAAGAGGAGATGGGTTAAAGAAGGATTTTTAAACCTTGAGACAAGGATTGTGTATGTGTGCCATTCAGGCGGTGAATGGACAAGACAAAATATTTACAGTGCCTTGCGAAAGTATTCGGCCCCCTTGAACTTTGCAACCTTTTGCCACATTTCAGGCTTCAAACATAAAGATATAAAACTGTATTTTTTTGTGAAGAATCAACAAGTGGGACACAATCATGAAGTGGAATGACATTTATTGGATATTTCAAACTTTTTTAACAAATCAAAAACTGAAAAATTGGGCGTGCAAAATTATTCAGCCCCTTTACTTTCAGTGCAGCAAACTCTCTCCAGAAGTTCAGTGAGGATCTCTGAATGATCCAATGTTGACCTAAATGACTAATGATGAAAAATACAATCCACCTGTGTGTAATCAAGTCTCCGTATAAATGCACCTGCACTGTGATAGTCTCAGAGGTCCGTTAAAAGCGCAGAGAGCATCATGAAGAACAAGGAACACACCAGGCAGGTCCGAGATACTGTTGTGAAGAAGTTTAAAGCCGGATTTGGATACAAAAAGATTTCCCAAGCTTTAAACATCCCAAGGAGCACTGTGCAATCGATAATATTGAAATGGAAGGAGTATCAGACCACTGCAAATCTACCAAGACCTGGCCGTCCCTCTAAACTTTCAGCTCATACAAGGAGAAGACTGATCAGAGATGCAGCCAAGAGGCCCATGATCACTCTGGATGATCTACAGCTGAGGTGGGAGACTCTGTCCATAGGACAACAATCAGTCGTATATTGCACAAATCTGGCCTTTATGGAAGAGTGGCAAGAAGAAAGTCATTTCTTAAAGATATCCATAAAAAGTGTTGTTTAAAGTTTGCCACAAGCCACCTGGGAGACACACCAAACATGTGGAAGAAGGTGCTCTGGTCAGATGAAACCAAAATTGAACTTTTTGGCAACAATGCAAAACGTTATGTTTGGCGTAAAAGCAACACAGCTCATCACCCTGAACACACCATCCCCACTGTCAAACATGGTGGTGGCAGCATCATGGTTTGGGCCTGCTTTTCTTCAGCAGGGACAGGGAAGATGGTTAAAATTGATGGGAAGATGGATGGAGCCAAATACAGGACCATTCTGGAAGAAAACCTGATGGAGTCTGCAAAAGACCTGAGACTGGGACGGAGATTTGTCTTCCAACAAGACAATGATCCAAAACATAAAGCAAAATCTACAATGGAATGGCCAAGTCAAATTCCAGACCTGAATCCAATCGAGAATCTGTGTAAAGAACTGAAAACTGCTGTTCACAAATGCTCTCCATCCAACCTCACTGAGCTCGAGCTGTTTTGCAAGGAGGAATGGGAAAAAATGTCAGTCTCTCGATGTGCAAAACTGATAGAGACATACCCCAAGCGACTTACAGCTGTAATCGCAGCAAAAGGTGGCACTACAAAGTATTAACTTAAGGGGGCTGAATAATTTTGCACGCCCAATTTTTCAGTTTTTGATTTGTTAAAAAAGTTTGAAATAGCCAATAAATGTCGTTCCACTTCATGATTGTGTCCCACTTGTTGTTGATTCTTCACAAAAAAATACAGTTTTATATCTTTATGTTTGAAGGCTGAAATGTGGCGAAAGGTCGCAAAGTTCAAGGGGGCCGAATACTTTCGCAAGGCACTGTAAATGCCTCTTGAACGGGTTATGGTAGTAGCTGCAAGGAGCCCACGTTTGTGTCAAGAACTGCAATGCTGCTGGGTTTTCCACGCTGTATCAAGAATGGTCCACCACCCAAAGGACATCCAGCCAACTTGACAACTGTGGGGAACCTGGAAAGGGGGTGCAACTCCATATTAGAAAGGTGTTCCTAATGTTTGGTATATTCAGTGTACACACTAAACACACACATGCATAATTGACGCCACACACGGTCACACTTCACATAGGCTCCTGCTACTCTGTTTATCTATCCTGATTGCTTAGTCACTTTCACCCATACCTACATTTGACATTTGAGTCATTTAGCAGAAGCTCTTATGCAGAGCGACTTACAGAAGCAGATAGGGTTTAGTGCCTTGCCCAAGGGCACATCGACTTAATAATAATAATAATAATATTTATTTATTTATTTATTTCTTTTTTCCACCAAGTCCGCTCAGGGATTCGAACCAGCGACTTTTCAGTTACTAGCCCAACGTTCTTAACCTCTATGCTACCTGCCGCAATGTACATATTACCTCATACCCCTGCACATTGACTCGGTACCGACAATTTTATTGACAATTACATGAAGTTGATGCAAAGAGTCCATATTTGCAGTGTTGACCCTTATTTTTCAAGACCTCTGCAATCCGCACTGGCATGCTGTCAATTAACTTCTGGGCCACATCCTGACTGATGACTGACATTGTTCGTCACCAAACTGTTCCTAGATGGTTGGAAGAAGTTGCTCTCGGAGGATGTGTTGGTACCATTCTTTATTCATGGCTGTGTTCTTAGGCAAAATTGTGAGTGAGCCCATTCACTTGGCTGAGAAGCAACCCCACACATGAATGGTCTCAGGATACTTTACTGTTGGCATGACACAGGACTGATGGTAGCACTTACCTGGTCTTCTCCGGACAAGCTTTTTTCCGGATGCCCCAAACAATCGGAAAGTGGATTCATCAGAGAAAATGACTTTACCCCAGTCCTCAGCAGTCCAATCCATGTACCTTTTGCAGAATATCAGTCTGACCCTGATGTTTTTCCTGAAGAGAAGTGGCTTCTTTGCTGCCCTTCTTGACACCAGGCCATCCTCAAAGTCCTTTTTGTGCAAAGCAATGATGACGGCACGTGTTTCCTTGCAGGTAACCATGGTTGACAGAGGAAGAACAATGATTCCAAGCACCACCCTCCTTTTGAAGCTTCTAGTCTGTTATTCGAACTCAATCAACATGACAGAGTGATCTCCAGCCTTGTCCTCGTCAACACTCACACCTGTGTTAACAAGAGAATCGCTGACATGATGTCAGCTGGTCCTTTTGTGGCAGGGCTGAAATGCAGTGGAATTTTTGAGGGGGATTCAGTTCATTTGCATGGCAAAAAGAGACTTTGCAATTAATTGCATTTCATCTGATCACTCTTCATAACATTCTGGAGTATATGCAAATTGCCATCATACAAACAGGCAGCAGACTTTGTGAAAATGAATGTGTCATTCTCAACTTTTGGCCACGACTGTAGAGTCTCGTTATTTTATTGCTACTATTTCCTTTTTATTTTTGCAAATTTTTGGGGGGTTCTTTTTAGCTCTGCGTTGTTGGGAAAGTGCTCGTAAGTAAGCCTTTCACAGGAAATTCTACACTAGTTATATTCAGAGCATGTAACATACAATTTGATTAGATTTGAAAACGCAAAACCCTGTATGGGATTATTGCTGGAAAGGACAGAAGCTCATTTATTGTACTGTCAGAAGATGGCAGAGTGTGTAGAACAGAGACAAAAGGGAAAAACACATCTGAACCGCACCCACAAAGAATTTCAGGATAACGACGAGGTGAGGCTGCTATTATTTTATTTTTGGAATTCAGTCAGGATTAGTCTCCTGGTATCATATGAACACATAAGACATGGACATTTTTTGAATTTAAGGAGATGTGTGCTAAAATTGCTAACTTTTCTCCACTCAATGACATAATGTGTGAAATTGCAGAGATTGTGCTTTTAAACTGCACATTTCTCTCCGTCAACAAGTGGTGTCGCATGGGCTGTGAGATGAGGGTTTGTTACTACGCCAATCATTTAAAAAAACATTTTTTTATCTTTATTTAACTAGGCAAGTCAGTTAAAAAAAAATATATATTTACAATGACTGCCTAGGAACAGTGGGTTGACTGCTTTGTTCAGGACCAGAACAACAGATTCTTAGCTTGTCTGCTCGGGGATTTGATCTAGCAACCTTTGGGTTACTGGCCCAACACTAACCACTAGGCTACCTGCCGCCCCAATGACTGACTATATATCCATCCGGACCTTTGCCACCTAGGAAATTTGTGCGTCTCGACCATCTAAAATAGTACTTGGGTACCACTGCTGTAAACCTACAACTCATACACTACATGGCCAAAAGTATCTGGACACCCCTTCAAATTAGTTGCTTTGGCTATTTCAACCACACCTGTTACTGACAGGTGTGTAAAATCTGGCACACACCCATGCAATCTCCATAGACAAACATTGGCAGTAGAATGGCCTGTACTGAAGGACTCTGACTTTCAATGTGGCACCGTCATAGGATGCCACCTTTCCAACAAGTCAGTTCGTGCACCAGTCAACTGTAATTGCTGTTATTGTGAAGTGGAATCGTCTAAGAGCAACCAACAATGGCTCATCTGCAAAGTGTTAGGCCACACAAGCTCACAGAACGAGACCGCCGAGTGGTTAAGCGTGTAGCGTTTTAAAAATCGTCTGTCCTCGGTTGCAACACTCCCTACCACGTTCCAAACTGCCTCTGGAAGCAACTTCAGCACAATATCTGTTCGTCTGGAGCTTCATGAAAGGGGTTTCCAAGGCCAAGCAGCCGCACACAAGCCTAAGATCACCATGCGCATGTGTCGGCTGGAGTGGTGTAAAGCTCGCCGCCATTGAGTTCTGGAGCAATGAAAACTCCTTCTCTGGAGGGATGAATCATCATCTGGCATTCCGAAGGACAAATCTGGGTTTAGCGCATGCCAGGAGAACGCGAGCTGCCCGACTGCATAGTGCCAACTGTAAAGTTTGGTGGAGGAGGAATAATGGTCTGGGGCTGTTTTTCATGTTTTGGGCTAGACCCCTTAGTTCCAGTGAAGGCAAATCTTAATGCTACAGCATACAGTGACATTCTAGACAATTCTGTGCTTCCAACTTTGTGGAAACAGTTTGGAGAAGGATGTTTCCTGTTTCAGCATGACAATGCCCCTGTGCACAAAGTGAGGTCCTTACAGAAATGGTTTGTTGATCGGTGTGGAAGAACTTGACTGGCCTGCACAGAGCCCTGACCTCAACCCTATCGAACACTTTTGGGATGAATGGAACGCCATCTGCAAGCCAAGCTTAATCGCCCAACATCAGTGCCTGACCTCACTAATGCTCTTGTGGTTGAATGGAAGCATGTCTCCGCAGCAATGTTCCAACATCTAGTGGAAAGACTTCCCAGAAGAGTGGAGGCTGTTATAGCTGCAAAGGGGGGACCAACTCCATATTAATGCCCATGATTTTGGAATGAATGTTCGACGAGCAGGTGTAGATCATTGTAGTGTAAATCGTTCCTAGCCTCCTATGCCTCCCTACATTCTGTCCCTAACACTTAAAACAAAAAACTGAAACTAAATAAAAAAATGTTTTAACTGAAACTGAATAGAAACTAGTGAATCAAGTCTGAAAACGAACTGAAACTGAATATCAAATAAAAATCTGAAAACAAATAGAAAATCACAACTATAATAACCTTGGACCCAAAAGTTTGGTCTGCTTTTTGCCATGGAAATAGTTTTGCAATTACAAACACCACAATGTGGAAGAGGAATTGATGAGCCTTTGTTAGGCATTGAAAAATGGTCACCTGGTAAACCAAGGTCAACACTGGTGGAACTGAGGTAGTTTGGCCAGATCTGAGGCCCTTGTCTGGATGAGAAATCTTAAACGTACTCCCATTCTCTCTCCCTGCTATGCAAACAATTACCTTTCCAATTAAGGGCTGTTTTAACAGGTGCCAGCGTCAGGGCACAGCCTCGTGCACACACTTCAATCTAATAATCTAGACTAATTTAACCAAAAACCTGCCGTGAGAGAAGGGAAACAGCCATTTCCTCACTGCCATCGCCCAACAAGCCATACACACTCCTGCTCACCCCAGTGTGTGCGTCCGCGTGTATGTGCACACACATTCATCTGTGTGTAAGTATGGTTGACTCAGGTTTAGTATGGCGTGTGAGCGAGTAGGACAGGATCAATCTGCAGCTTCCTGTTTTATCTTTTCAAACAGACCATCAGTTGAGTTTCTCCTAACTGACTGGTCCAAGGGTCACAGCGCAGGGGAAATCACTTCCTGTCCCCCAGGGGCCTGTTCAGAGACTGTTCTCTGGCTTCTGAGTGATAGAACTTAATTCCATAATTCAAATCTAAGCTGATGTTTATAGGCCTAGTAGCTTCATTGGAAATTATCTGTGTGCATTGAAAAGCAGTGCTGTTACCTGCTAATTAGCTGTCCTCTTGGATGTATCTTTCTGAACTTTCTCTTATTACTCATTTGTCTGACTCCTACGTCATACGTGACACTCTTGGCTGTACGGTGTATTTGAGTCGGCTCCGTCCCTGCTCTCCACAATAAAAAGCATTACTTACAGCTTCTGCAGCGCTTCCTGCTAAACAGATCCCCAAACACAAGCAGTATGTTGACAGGAGAGATTAGGTTTTCTTGCCACGGCTTGCCGAGGAGGCGGAGGCCCCTGGTTGAAAACACGCTGCTCAAAGCCACCCAACTGCCTCTCTCATTGCCCCCCCCCCCCTCCTCCCAATATCAAAGGCGGCAGGGCAGGACTATTTGAACAGGTGATTCCCATTTACATCTGCTGACCCCTTTGGCTGTGTGCCAGGTAGTCAGTCAGTCAAGCAAGCAGCCAGGCAAGTGTCAGCCAGTGTTTGTGTCAGAAAGCTACTGTAATTTGTGTGCCTGATGAGGGATGTCGACATACAGAGGACTAGGGCTAGCCGTAGCTACTTGGCTAACGTTTTAAAATATTTTTGTGGATTTGGAAGGTGTGTGTGTGTATATATATATATATATATATATAATTTTTTTTTTTTTAAATGTACTAATCAGATTTGAATGTTCATTTTCTGGCTTTAGATGTGCCTTGAGTGAAGTATGTTTTGGCATTCTAGAGCATATGAAGTCAGACAATGAGCCGTCAGCCTTACGAGGATTAACACGCTTGAATGACTTACAAACAAACTCCGTGGAGATCGTAAGAATGTAGCCCTCGTTGTCCTCCGGGACACTCCTCAGTAGCTCAGTCATATGCTTGAAGTGTGAGAAAACGGTGTTTACTGTAGCTTGTCCAGTAGGGCAGCATTGGTGTCCGCTACGTGGCTGGCTTTCTTTTTGTAATCCATGATACTTAGCCGTGCCACATACGCCTCGTGTCCAACCCGCTGAAGTGTTCCTCCACTTTGTCCCTAAAGGGATGTCTCGCCACCTTGATCAATGTGCGTAGGTTGTATTTGTGCTGTGTAACCATACTATTGTCCCTGCTCATCTTGCCCTGTTTATAAGCAGCATGTCTCCTTCAGTTTCCCGACAAGGCTGCCATCAATCCAAATTTTTTTGATTTGGGAGAGAAAAAATTGAAAGATGCCATTGGTATCACATCCTATGTCTTTTTTTTTCATGAATCCAGTAACTGAGTTGGAGTATTCATTGATGTTCTCACCAGAAAGCACTCCCAGGAATCCCAGTTCCACAATAGATGTTTGTTTTGTTCGATAAAATCCATAATTTATGTCCAAATACCTCCTTTTTGTTTGCGCGTTTAGCCCAGTAATCCAAATGCACAGTGCGCTAGCAATTTAGTTCAGACGAAACATGTCAAACGATATATAGAATCAATCTTTATTGAAGATTTATGTTAAAAACATTCTAATGTTTCAACTGGACAATTCCTTAGTCTTTAGAAATGAAAAGGAACGCAGCTAGCTCTCACGGTTCCCAAAGAAGTTAAGGTCCCCCACGATAATGAAATCTGCCAATGAAGTCCAATGAAGATCTTTGATTAGCATTTTTGGTGTCAGTTTGGGTCTCGATGTACACATCTGTGGGAATAATCCCTGAGCCCCCCCCTACGGTAGGTAAAAAGGGTGACATTTAATGACCGAGATTGGCCTTCCTCCATGTTACCCCCAAGGCTCAGAGCCATTCTCCCAATCAATGTAGGGAGACAGTTTGGAGGTGGGCCTCTCTGGGTGACGTGACCTGTGGTTCTATGTCAATGTTATTGAAGATAATCTCTTTGTTTAAATCTCTGTCTACCTCATACTTAGAAGTACTCCTTTTTTACCCCCAAAATGATAAATTGAATGAAAATTGTTACTTTCAATGCCTCCTGAAACTCACAATCTCCTCTTCTCCCTCTCTCTTAGCGTGGTACAGAGGGCTTCTGGAAGTCAGTGGCCCGTTACGTCCCGAAGAAGCCCACAGAGATGCGCATCCTCAACCCCTACTTCATCCAGGAGGCTGCCTTCCAGTTCATCGGCCTGCCACTCAACAACGGCCTCATGGGGAAAGGGGTGAGTGACACTCAGACAGAAACCCGCTCTAGTTGGATAGAAATATAAATGTATCTAACATTGGAATGTTCTGAGATGAACCATCAGAATGTTGGCAGAACCCATCTACGGTGCTATGTAGACGTTTGAGGAAAGTATGATGTCCGTCACCTGGTTTATGGTGGATAAACTCAGTTTGCAGTCTACATGCAAACACATATGCAGACATGCATTCATGCAAGCAGTACCTGGGGAGGCAGTTAGCCTGGCGGTTAGGAGCGTTGGGCCAGTAACCGAAAGGTTGCTGGATCGAATCCCTGAGCTGACGAGGTAAAAATCTGTCGTTCTGCCCCTGAGCAAGGCAGTTAACCCACTGTTCCCCGGGCGCCGAAGGCGAGGATGTTGATTAAGGGAGCCCCCCGCACCTCTCTGATTCAGAGGGGGTTGGGTTAAATGCGGAAGACACATTCAGTTGAATGCATTCAGTTGTACAACTGACTAGGTATCCCCCTTTCCCTACAAGAGTGCATAGACTCTTACTCACACCCATGTATATTAAGTTCAATAATACACACACAGGCACACCCTGACAATCCTTCTTTCAAACATTAACACACTCTCACACACATGCTACAAAACGGTACACAACCCATATGCAGCCCGGGAGTTGATGACCGACTGCACGGTCATAACCAAAGTGTGTTTGACACACTTCAGGCCCCAAACTTAAACCTTGCTGCCAATAGAACCCCTGTTCCTATGACAACCGCTGCAAGGCAGCACCTTGCCATGCCATCACAGGAAATTAAATCGTTATAACAACTCTGCAAACATTTCTCTAGATCAAGGGTCCGGAACCCAAGTGACAAGACATTTCTTCAAATGATTACAAAAACCTTGTGCTCTAGTAGCTGCATTGAATGAACCTCATGATTCAGAGAGCGAGACAGAGACATTGGGCACCTGACCGCATTTCAAACTAAAGGAAACAGAATTGTGTTGAATAGTTTGTCATGGAGCCACAAAGGGGTAACTAAAGAGCCACATAAGGCTCCAGAGCCACACGTTGCAGACCCCTGCTCTCGATGAAAACAAGAGATTTTTGGAGGTAAAATTAAGCTTTGGGCGTATTACCTCATTAACCCCCTCAAAACCAAAATGAGGAGTTATCAGATGAGACTTTAGATTCTGGACTGCCACAGGCTCTGCTGCTTTTCTTCTCTCCTTGGCACGTAACTAATCAATCAAACGCATTGATTGGCTTCATGAGGCCACTTACCTGATTTACCAGGACTATGGCTGTTTGATCAAAGGGAATAGGTTAGATAAAGACCAGCAGATGCTGTCACCCCTCCTGGACTGGAACTATGCAGCAGACTAGCTTGAGAGGCTGATGAAGTTCTACATAGGAGTGCAGGGGGTAGGGAACATGCTTCAACAGGCATTAGAAGGATGGGAAGGGGTACAAGGAGTGTGTACAGCCTTCTACCCTGAAGGGGTGACCACCAGGACACCCCTGGCCGAACTTTGGTGTACAGGAGAAACATGTGTGGAACATGTGAGTTGCCCTGGTGTTGGGGGGACTTGTCTCATATATATATATATATATAATACTGATCAAGATGGGATACAGCCTGACACATCCTTCCCCTAAAATGCCCGCCTTTCCCCTGATTAGTGCGGTGTGTTTGTATGATATGTGTGTTTGCAGGTTCACGCAGCAGGGGGGGGGGGGGCTTAAGCTACACCTACCCTTAGGGCTTGAAAATCAAGGTAATGGTTTAGAGCCCCCCCATCTCCTCCCCATTAGGCCCTAGGGTTTGAGGAAGTGGAGGTCTGCCCTCTCAAACCGCTGTGTCATTGTGCGGGTGCGTCTGTTTAAGCAAGTTGTTAATCACTCTCAGCTCAGGACGAGTTAACAACTCCGGCCCAGGACGAAGCCATGAACACGAGGAAAGGTGGGGTGGTGCAATAACGGTCACAGACTAGGGCCAAGATAGTGGCAGTAAAGAAACATGACGTTAATATAGACATTTTCAATGCTTGCTTTTACTACATACTACTGTTAGAGGAAAGGGTGTTGGCTTGTTTACACTCTCAACTCCCCTAATAATAATGCTGTGTTACTATAATGCACCCCAACATAAGATACAATATACAGGTAAACGCCAAAATAAAGGAAACACCAACATAGTGTCTGAATAGGGCGTTGGGCCATCACGAGCCTGAAAACCTTCAAAGTGCCTTGGCATAGATTCTACAAGTGTCTGGAACTCTATCGACGGCGTGTGACACTTTTCTTCCTTGAGAAATTCCATAATTTGGTGTTTTGTTGGAAAATACTGTCTCAGGCGCCCCTCCAGAATTTTCAATTTTCCCGTGTTCAAATTGGGTTGAGGTTTGGTGAATGAAAGGCGCTGCATGGTCAATCCCGACGTCTGCATTGGCCGTACAGCATTTGGCCTCTACATGCCTCCGGAGGCACAGGACTTGTTACAGGACTTGTAACAAAGCAGTGATAGACAAGGACAGTCACACAAATAATGGTAGCAAAAATCATGGGCAACTGAGTGTTTTTATACGTGACCCTTAGCATGATGGGATGTAAATTGCTTAATTAACTCAAGAACCACACCTGTGTGGAAGCACCTGTTTTTAATATACTTTGTATCCCTCATTTCCTTAAGACTTTTCTTTATTTTGGCAGCTGTCTGTACGACACACTATAAAGAAGTGACATGGCCTTTTTGTGCTTTTCCCTCTTCAGAACATTCCAACCCTGGGTACGGTCGCCATAACGATGGCCCTGCATAACTGTGACGAGGTGGCGGTGGCCGGCTTCGGCTACGACATGAACACGCCCCACGCGCCCTTGCACTACTACGAGACGGTCAAGATGTCCGCCATCAAAGAGGTGCCTGTTTTTGTTGCATTCAAATCCACTGGAAATGGGTCTTGGAGTGGTGTTTCCTCTCCTTGTCTACACGTGTCAAAGAACTAGAAAGGTGAAAATGCATTCTCAGTAGACAAACCCACCATATTGTTTTCAGGAAAGTGTAGATTAGAGAGACTATATTGGCTCCCCCCTGTGCCTTTTTTGATTGGCTCTCTCATCCCCCTCCTCCCTTCCAACTAGGACCAAATAAATGACCCCAAGATGGAGCCTTTTAATCCTCCACTCCTGACTGCCTCTGTGTTCTATTATGCCAGATGTCACAGAGGGCAGCTGACGTATGAACTCAGAATGATAACCTTTGTCTGAACTCCCAATAAACTGTTTTCATGTAATCAATGGAAACCTCATCTAGTAGGTCTATCGCCATTGGAACACTGAAAGACTTCCGCTCCCTCATGTCATGTCCTTCCACTGGTGGTAATATGCTGAGGTCACCTCAGGGGGTGTGAGATGCAGTAGTATCCTTACTCACTGTCGGACTTGAACCAGTCCCCTCATAAAACAGGGCTACTCGGCTTATGCTCAGGATGGATCCAGGTGCTTCAACTTTCTGTATGTCGGTGTGAAGGGACCGAATAGGAGTGACTGTAGAATGCCACACTGTTCAGTATGTCTGTACACACCATTCGTATGTGTTCTGTAGATGCCAGCATGTCAAAGAGAGGAGGTTGTTATCCTCGTCATCCTCTCTCTGACCTAGCTCGTCATCCCAGACTGCGAGGCCTGAAGACACACACACACACACACACACACACCCTGGTGTTACTGCTCACATGGCACTCCCGGCCCTGCTCCCTGTAGTAAAGCAGTGAAACCCTAGCCATGGATCCGTGTGGTTCTGTGTATGAGTGTGATCCGTCACAGAGTCATGGCCAGGCCAATCCAGACAGGCCAGTGGCTCTCAGGAGAGGCTCGGCCCCACAGCCAGGACCCAGGCAGGGCTCTGGGGCCCGGGTTCAGCCCAACCCAGCCAGGTCCTCCCACTCTCAGGCCCTAGAGCCTCCCACAGGAATACCGGACTCTAGTTACACACTGCTGACTAGACTGCGGGCCCGGAGCACAGTGGGGAAGGAAACTGACCCAATGTGGCTCCACACTCACACAAACAGACACACACACTCGATACAAACACACTTTTATCACTTTTATTTATTTATTTTAATTGGGGGGTGGATCAGCTTTAATATTGTGGATAGATTGATGTTTCCATCAATGTAATTGTCTGCATCATTTCCAATCCCCCATATATTTTTGGGAGATATGATATATGTCTCGCTCCATTCATTCATTCATTCATTCATTCATACACACACACTTTTTTTTTTAGAATATACACCTTTATTATTCCCCACAAACCCTACCACCCTTCCCCCAATTGGAGTAAACTAATAAACAATAACACTTAGGCTTCTACCTTCAGTTTATACATATTATACACATTTTACAGACATTCTATTTTACAATAGATATATTTTGTTTGTTTTTAGTCCTTCCTCTTTTTCTGATGTCCATCCAGTTTGATTTATATTTGTAACTGTGCTATTTCACAATAGTTGCTTAACCTATATACATTTTACAGACCCTGTATGTTTTACATTGGTTATCTTGTTGTTATTAGTCCCACCCTTCAGCTCCATTCAACTCATCGATCTCTTAACAACATCCATTCCCAACTATTTTGTCATTTTTTGGCACAGCTGTCAATTTTTTGGTCCTTAAATGAAACTGGTATATATTTTTATTTATCCCCATTTTCTTTAACCATTTCTGTTCTTTAATGCAGGACAGACAGACAAGTTCCTTACCTTTTCCGCCTTCCACTTGCCTCTTCCGTTTTTGTGGAAATGCTGCAATTAGTTGGTTGTAAATTTGGGTAGAGCAGACATTTCCATATGACTAAATTACATATCTCCACCAGTCCTATTTATGATATAATTTACAAAAATTATACTTTTATTTGTATTTTTATCAATTAGTATATTTGACTTTAACCACAATATTTGTTGTATTATTTGTTTTGTGTTTTCAGGTGGATTAAACTGAAATTGCAACCAACTTTCTATGGCTTGTTTAAAAAATAATTATATTTTGGAGATTTTGTTTTCAAATAACTGAAAGTGAGTAATCTGAATTACGGGAAAAAGGCCATTCTTGAACATGGGGTGAGACATTCTTACTAATTTACTGGAGAACCATTTCGGATTTAAGTATAACATTTGTGTGACTGATGCCTTTAGTGGGAGGTCTATTGCTTTAATATTTAATCATTTCTACCCACTGAATTCATATTCATTTTATAAATAGGCCCTTTTAATTTTGTCTGGCTTGCCATTCCAAATAAAATGTAATATTTTTTTCTCATATCATTTAAAAAGCAGGTTGCTAGGTGTTGGCAAAACCATAAGTAAATAGGTAAACTGTGATAGACTAAAGAGTTAATCAGGGTGATTTTTCCACAAATACAGGTATTTTCCTTTTCATGGTAGCAAGATCGTATCTATTTTTGCCAACGTTCTATTAAAATGTATTGGAGTGAGAATTTCTTTCTTTGGGGATTTGCATACCGATTATGTCCACATCACCGTCAGACCGTTTTATTGGTCAACTACACAGTAATGCAAAAGTAGCATTTTTTTTGTGATCCAATATGTAATATAGTACAGTTATCCAGAGAGGTTAGAACAAGTATCTAGATCCTATATGAGGCCTTGGAGGGATTCTATTTGTGGTTTTAAATGAAAACATGAATCAGAGTAAAAACACCTTTGTTTTTAAGCCCTGGATTTCTAGTCCCTAATATGTTGGATCTCATTTTAACAGCTAACATTTCCATGGCAATAATAAATGGATATGCCGATAGTGGACAACCTTGTTTTACTCCTCTTGACAGTTTATGAGATGTAGACATTATTTACTATTTTACACCTAGGGTTACTATACATAACTTTAACCCATTTTATAAGACATTCTCAAAAGTTGAAATATTCCAGGCATCTTTTGTATAAACTCCATTCTTTCTTTTATTAAAAACATTTCTTTCATAGGTTGTTGAGACCCGGTTCTTGTCTTTGACCCTGACCCCCACTGATCTTTGACAATCTTCTTGTTTCTCATCTTGTTCCCCTTCATCTCCCCAGTCCTGGACACACAACATATCCAAGGAGAAGGAGTTCCTCCGCAAGCTGGTGAAGGCCAACGTCATCACGGACCTGACCAACGGCATTTGAGTCTAACTGTCCCAGAGCTTTGCCTTTTTCCAAAAGAACCACAGAACAGAGGATTCTGGGAATTAACCGGGATGGGTGGTGGGGGGGGGACCCAGACCCAGACCCTGGTGGTCTGTATACTGCCTACGTTTTTATGAAGAGAAGATTTAAACGGACGACTCAGTGGAGAGACGCACATACTTGCCTTCTGACCCAGAGGCTCCTGTGTCAGGAGAGACATAGGCCTGGATCGGACATCTTCAGGACAGTCAACGGACGATCCGACAACCACGTTTACCGTTTCAATAGCCCTGAAAATCACGTGAACGAACAAGTGATATGGAAGAGGATGATGATGATGGATGGCAGAGGATGGAAGGCCTGACGGACGGCTGTAGAGGCGGACAATCTGCAGAAGAGAGGGACAGATGGTTACAGCAGTGCCAAACGTACGTACCTCGTTCACAAGCGGGGAGCAGAGGCCTTCTCCCTGTACTGCCTGAATGTATTCACAAAACAATGTAAATATCAAAGATCATTACCATGCTGCAGCAACCCCCCATCCGGGCATTGGCGAGCCTCCCTCCATCCGGGTGTCAGCATACAGTACATATCCCACCTCAGACCCACACAAGGCCTTTTTTTAAACCTTTGTCTCCCCCTTATTGCTTCCATATCAGCAGGACTTTTTTTAAACCTTTGTCTCCCCCCTTATCGCTTCCATATCAGCAGGCCTTTTTGAGGCTGCCCTGCATTTTGAGATTATCATTACAGATGTTAATATCCAGCAAGACAAGAGGCCTGGATTATTTAATTTAGGTTTAATTTATTTATAAATAGGCTGAGAGTTGGTGCAATTGTTCTAGTTCGCCACGATGTGCTTCCTCAATGACTCACTGAGGTGTCATTAGTTGTTGAGTGGATATCCCTCAAACCTGAGACCCTAGTATTTCCAGTATGCCTTTAATATAAGCCCAAGTCCAAGTCAGTATTATCATTTATGTCCAATATTTCAGTCAGATTTTTGTGTTGTGAAATGTTTATTTTTTATGTTTTCCTTTGTGTGCTCTAATGACCATGACAAAGTATCACAAGATGAAGCCCCAACAGATCAGTATTACAGAGAGAGAGAGAACCAATGGTCTGGGAATAGTGTTCCTGTTCACACTCAAGTGTTCAGAATCATTTGCCACTTGTCAAGTATTTCAATAAAAACCCAATGGGTCCAATATTTCAGTCAGATTGTCGTATTACAATATTAAACCATATTTCAGTTATATCCTGTTTGGTTTGTGATATTAAACCCAAATTGGTATTACAATGTGAAAGCTTATTGGTCCACTGTTTCTCAGTGAAAGGCCCATTTGGTTAGTAGTTACAGTTCCAGCATTAACGGATCATTAACGGTATTTAAGTGTTGCTCCGGTGGCTCAGTATTACAAGATGAGACACCACGCTATGGTTACAGCCTCACCCGCTGCTTCCCTCATCAACTACACTTCAACTGAATGTCATAATCAGCTTTTTTAGTTCTTTCTACCTTTTTTTTTGGATGACATTTTGACTGTTGCTTCATTTTTGTATATAATTTTTTTTTTTTACTGTTTTCATGAAGGTGCATACTTACTGTACACCTGTATCCACTTATCTTCCTGTCCATTAGTAAGGTATTAGGGTTGTGTTCATTTGGCGAGAAATAGAAGAAAACATACTAAAATGTTGAGACTGACTGGACTTCAAATTCCAAATGCTAATTTGTGTTCTATTGCGAAAGGTTTTAAATAGTTTTCCTTTGTGTACTGTAATGAACACTAACCAGTTTCAGAGAGGCGTCACTGCTCTCTCTTGCTGGGCTCCCTCAACAAATCTTTTCTCACTTCTGTTCACGATGGGAAAATAAAACAATATGGAGGAATCTTAATCTAGCCTACCATATTGGTGTACCTATCCAGGCCCTTCAAATTATTTAGGGGAAAGTAGGCTGCTTACACAGGCAGCCCAGTTCTGATATTTGTTCCACTAATTTGTCTTGTGAAAAAATTTGATTGGTCAAACGACCAGTTAGTGAAAAAAGATCACAATTGGGCTGCCTGTGTAAATTTGCCTTTGTTATCTAGGTTGGAGGGAAGGGATGGATCTTTCAGAAATGGAACCCTGCATTGGACGTTCACTGCTAGGGTACTAAGAACAGCTCACCTATGCACTGCCACCTGGCGAGGCCCTCTCAGGCTGCGTTTACAGGGTTGGAGTCAATTCCTTATCAAATATAGACAGGTTAAGTAGTCAGTCATTTTCAATTAGGATTTTCATGAATACATTTTGAATTATGTGCACCCTGGAATGGGCAGGAATTGAAACATAATTGACCCCAGCCTGGTCTGTAGGCTGAATGTCATTATTAGAACTGGAGACGACAATGACATCATACAGGAAACCATATCATCCAACGAGAGGTCAAAATCAGTCATCACCTTGCCCTAACAATCAATCACTGGCAAGGTCGTTACAGATCAAATCACAAGTGTTACTGTTTTCTTTTTCTATATTATATGAAATGGAGACTGTCATATTTGCAACTTGTTAATAAATACGTTGACCCTCTTGTCGTTTTGTAAGGTGGCTGATGGTGTGTGTATTTCTGTGTTTTTATGTGATCACACAAAGCACTGTCAACGGGTGGTCTCTGGTATGCAGGCAACCCTCTGCACCAAATGTAAGGCCTTTATGGGGTTACAAGGCCCTGGTGTTCTTTCCTGTTGTGCAGCCCTCGTACCATAGCTCTGTCCATTATTCTGTTGGCGTTTAGACTCCACAGGAAACGTAGTGTCTGTTATTCTGTTTAAGAGCTTATAGACTCCACAGGAAACATAGTGTTAAGATGAAGAGGATGGGTCTAAGTGTGGAGAAGGATTTCCTCTCATTCCCTCCCACCTGCTGAGAGAGGGGAAATAATGGTTCAATCCCCTATCCACTCTACTTCCTTTCTAGCACTCTTGCTGTCTCTCACTCTCATTCTCTCTCTTCTTCACCTGCCAAACCCATATGAGCATCTAGTTTCATTGTAGTGGCCCTGAGGGACCCATCCAAACCAGGAGACACACTGTTGCAGTGATACTTTAATACCCACACACGTACATTAGCATATATATATATGCAAACAGAGGGGGGGGGGGGGGAGAAAGCACTGCTGCACAGCTGCTGGTGCTGTAAGTGAATAGGAAGTGGGGGAAACTGGAGCTCTTTAAAGGGCATTTGGTGCTGTTCCATGCTGCTGTTAAAAGAGTGCCAGTAACACCCGGCCTGTCACGCTGCTGGTCACCAAAACTCTGCACTGATGGCTCTGACTCCACAGACCTCACTGTCCTGCCGGCGATACGTAACAATGCTCCGGCTCTCAGCGGCGCCTGCACCCCTTCAGCAGACTCCCCTTTTATTCCTGGCGACAGGTTCTGCACTGATTGCTCTGACTCCACAAACCTCACTGTCCTGCCGGCGATACGTAACAATGCTCCGGCTCTCAGCGGCGCCTGCACCCCTTCAGAAAACTCCCCTTTTATTCCTGGCGACAGGTTCTGCACTGATGGCTCTGACTCCACAAACCTCACTGTCCTGCCGGCGATACGTAACAATGCTCCGGCTCTCAGCGGCGCCTGCACCCCTTCAGCAGACTCCCCTTTTATTCCTGGCGACAGGTTCTGCACTCCGCCTCCTCTCCATGGGCTTGGAATGGGAAGGCTGTGACCCCTAGGCCCGAAACCTAAACTCCTGGTAAAAGTCAAGGAGTGCTGGAAGGGAAAGAACACGCGCGTGCACAGATGGGAGAACAACATCTGTCTTTCACTCACTTTACTTTAGAGTCAACTGAGATGACGGAGAGCAGTCTCTCTGTCCTCTCTTTTTGTGTCTCTGACCCTCGCTGTCTCTTTGTACCCATCCCTCTCTTCGATCCATATGTAATCAGTGTCAAGGTTAGGACTTTTTAGGGAATATTGGATCGACCGTGTGACTAACGATCTTCAGAAAGCTTTTTCCCCCCAATACTGTCTGTAATTGGCACCCCACTGACATTCACACATACTTTAGGGCTAAATATAACCGTATTCTCAATTATACCGTATTCTCCTCGTCAATATTTTATGTAATACTTTACAAAGAGTTGGTTCTTTAAAATTCCCCAATGGCCCTCTGTGATTAAAATGGCCACAACAGGAACCATTCAGAAAAAGACAGAGAAACATCTGGAATAGTAGCAGCCTAGTATCGTCTGTCAACACTGGAACATTCACTAATTACCATTGCAGTGGTTGACTCGCTACCAAGGCTTATGCCTTAAAAACAACTTTATTTTTATTTCCCCCAAAATACTATTATGACAAAGTGGCAGGGTTGGTTCGTTAGCTTTTCCAACCTTAAAGAATCCCCAATAGTGCTCATGATCATAGTGGGATTACAGCCTCGCAAACAAAGCCATACAGTATGTAGGCTGTATTTTATTGTCTGTTTGCATAAACACTACCATACGTCTTGAGACTGCACACTTGAAATACCATTCATGAAATGAAAACACCCAGAGTAATTTCATAAACTGAGGACTGAAATGACGTAAATTGGGACTGTTCTGAGTGACTTCGATGGAGGTTCCCACTTGTAAAGAGAAAACAAACTTGCACAGGACAGTTGGACAAGACCCAAGGAGGAAAGGCACCTTGGGATACACGAGGGTGGGGCAGTGATTGGACCTGTGCATTAGATGAAACTGGAGAAACCAAAAGGGAACCGAATTCTCTTAACTGTCCCTCACATCTGGAGTGTGCACCACACTCCTTCTAACCCCCTCCATCCTTATCATCCCCCCCCATCCTGTCTGGAAACATGACGGGGACACGGTCAGGTCCAACGGCCCAGACGTCCATCCAGTAACCATGGAAACTGCTCTGGACAACCCCCTGCTGAGCAGTACAGGAACTTGAGAACTCAGCGTCAGCAAGGAAGCATTTCTGTAATAATGAAGTATGATAGTTATCTATTCCTTATATCCAACCATGTCCAAAAGACAAATCCTTTAATAGTCCTCGAGAAGAATCTTTTGAAAATGTAAGCCCATCCCTGTGTTGCCTGAGCTTTGCCAGCTTCCCAACCAATTTCTTTACACATGCCGGCTCAATAAATAAGCAGCAGACAAATTGGGTAGATTGTGTTCAAAGAGGATCACAAAGGAGGAGAACTCCTGTGCGCTGGAGTGAGAAGCCCTCTTAAATTCAGCTTTTCATCTCAAAGGCTTTTTCTCTTTTAAGTGACTCTGCAACATTTATTGCAAAGTGTGATGAATAAATTAGTTTCAGAGTATAAGTAGTCTATGGAATGGGAATGAGCATATCCTGCAGTGGTCATCAACTATACTGAATAAAAATATAACTTCAACATGTAAAGTGTTTGTCCCATGTGTCATGAGCTGAAACTAAAGATACCAGAAATGTTCCAGATGCACAAAAAGCTTATTTCTCTCAAATGTTGTGCACACATTTGTTTACATCCCTGTTAATGACCATTTCTCCTTTGCCAAGATAATCCATCCACCTCACAGGTGTGGCATATCAAGAAGCTGATTAAACAGCATGATCATCCCTGTCACAAACTCGGATACCTCCTGCGCCTCAACCTGTTTTTTTTGGCCTGTTTTATTTTTATTTTGTTCGTAAGTGTTTTTGTCAACACCTGCTACCAGCTAGTTGGCTAGCTAGGTTGTAATGGAGCCCGCTTCGCCTGGAGTTTTGTACCGGACAATATTGATCATCCAGAGTTCCAATGCGGCAACTGTTTGTTTGCAGAGGATTACAGGAATGAGGTGGCTATCCTTATCAAGCAAATTTAAATTCTGCGCAAACTTGTGGAAAACGCAAATTGGAACTCTCTCATTCTCAACTCCTGTGGCTGGACGCCGCTCGGGCTTGATGGATGTATCACCGCCTTGTCATCTGTTCCTATCCAAATGGCCTGTGCTACCTGGAACTTGCCGACCAAGGATGTCGTCTCTATCTGCTTCTCCTCCCCCATCCTGTAGTGAAGTAGACGGAGAACAGCAAGAGGATTGTTCAAATCATCGCTGGTCCAATGTCACAAGTCATGGAAACCGATGGCAGCGGCCTGCTGCTAAGCGGAGTGGAGTGTCTGCTAGAGGTTTGGAGCAGATTGACACAAGGAATAGCTTTGCCGCACTGGTGCCTGATCTACCTGCGCCTTCTTCATTGGGACTGCCTGTGTCTGCGACGGCTGTGCTGACTCCAGCAGCGGCCTCGTCGTCGAGTTCGGGTCCTTTCCCTCTCTCTGGATCTGACGGAGCACTGCCTGCTGTGGGAGGTCTGGACCTATCCAGCCACCCTAGTCATAGACTTTTCTCTTTGCTACCGCACCGCAAGTGGTACCGGAGCGCCAAATCTAGGTCTAAAGGCTTCTTAACGGCTTCTACCCCCAAGCCATAAGACTCCTGAACAGCTAATCAAAGGGATACCCAGACCCCTCTTTTATGCTGCTGATGTTCTCTGTTTATTATCTATGCATAGTCACTTTTACTCTACCTACATGTACATATTACCACAATTACCTCGACAAACCGGTGCCACCGCACATTGACTCTGTACCGGTACCCCTGTATATATCCTCACTATTGTGATTTTACTGCTGATGTTTAATTATTTGTTACTTTAAAACGTTTTACTTTGGCGCATGTGACAAATAACATTTGATTTGATTTGGAGATGGATTTTAAAGAACTGACTGGGTCTCTGCTTGACACCAACAAACACCCCATAATATCTGTCCCTGTGCCCTTCCTAAATAGTGGCATTGAGCGTTTCAGCAGACTAAGACTTTTAGCCCTCCCGCTATTGCAAATCTGAGGGTAACATTTGTTGACCATTTTGACACCTTCTGGAAACAAAGATCATTTTAAATGGAGATGGGATCCACCCAAATCATTTGGGTTCCTGGATCCTTTCACAGCATTATAAGGCTGCATTGAGACAATAGTTTATCAATGACCCAAGCTTAGCTCAGTTAATCCCTACCATTGTGTTGCTAAGCTGTCAAAATGTTACAGCAAATGTACATTATCCCAGGGGCGTTGGAAGACACAATGTAAGTAATCTAATGTATGTCCCTCTCACTGCCCTGAATGCCTCGGCTTATCCTACAGCTATTGTATGCAGTAATCATGTGCCTATGAACTAGAGTTATACTATTAGCACTGAGGCGGTGTGCACTAGTAGGAAACCCACTGTGTGCAGCTCACCCTGCACTAACATAAATAACATGAGCATGTCTACTTCTGCTAAGCTTCCCAGTAAAGCAATGAAAACAATCAAGCATCCCAGAACATTTCTACAAATAGCCCATGTTAACAACATTAAGAAACAAGGTTCATAAAATAATTGTATCAATGACATTCATATTCTGACCATCTCTGAAACTCACTTAGATAATACCTTCGATGATACAGTGGCAACAATGGTTAAAACATCAACAGAAAAGACAGAAATGCCAAAAGTGGAGGTGTAGCCATTTATATTCAGAACCACAAACTTAACTTCAACAGTATTTAGTTTAAGTAATAGTTAATCTGCTTCACCTAAAGCCAATTTTGGTGGGAAGCTGCTATAGACCACCAAGTGCTAACAGTCAGTATCTGGATAACATGTGTGAAATGCTTGATAAAGTATGTGATATCAACAGAGAGGTATATTTTCTGGGTGATTTAAATATTGACTGGCTTTCATCAAGCTGCCCACTCAAGAAAAAGCTTCAAACTAGTTAACTAGTAACTGCAACCTGGTTCAGGTTATCATTCACCTACCAGTTTAGTTACAAACAGCACAGGAATGAAATCATCAACATGTATTGATCACATCTTTACTAATACTGCAGAAATGTGCTTTAAAGCAGTATCCAAATCCATTGGATGTAGTGATCACAATACAGTAGCCATATCTAGGAAAACCAAAGATCCAAAGGCTGGGCCTAGTATAGTGTATAAGAGGTCATACAATGTGTTTTGTAGTGATTCCTATGTTGTTGATGTAAAGAATGGTATGTAATGAGGAGCAACCAGACACTTCACTTGACGCAGTTATGAAATTGCTTATTCCAGTTACTAATAAGCACGCGCCCATTAAGAAAATGACTGTTAAAACCATTAAATCCATGTTGATTAGCCTCCCGAGTGCGACCGGGAGGCCCATGGGGCGGCGCAAAATTGGCCCAGCGTCATCCGGGTTAGGGGAGAGGGTTTGGCCGGCAGTGATGTCCTTGTCCCATTGTGCACTAGCTACTCCTATGGCGGGCCGGGCGCAGTGCACGCTGACACGGTCGCCAGTTGTATGGTGTTTCCTCCCACACATTGGTGCAGCTGGAATGAAACAAACATAAACGACATAAAGAATGATAGTAAAAAGCTTTAGATCACCTTAAATTACATTTCGGGCAAAAAGGCAAACTTAACTCCATCATTCATTGAGTAAGGTGGCTCATTCATCACAAAACCCACTGATATTGCCAATTACTTTAATGATTTTTTCATTGACAAGATTAGCAAATTTAGGCATCATATGCCAGCAACAAATGTTGACACTACAGTACACAGAAGTATAACTGATCAAATTATGAAACGCAAGCATTGTAATTTTGAATTCTGTAAAGTGAGGGTGGAAGAGGTGAAAAAATTATTGTTGTCTATAAACAATGACAAGCCACCGGGGTCTGACATCTTGGATGGAAAATGACTGAAGATAATAGCGGACAATATTGCCACTCCTGTTTGCCATATTTTCAATCTAAGCCTACTAGAAAGTGTGTTCCCTCAGGCCTGGAGGGAAGCAAAAGTCATTCCGCTGCCCAAGAATAGTAAAGCCCCCTTTATTGGCTCAAATAGCTGACCAATCATCCTGTTATCAACCCTTAGTAAACTTTTGGAAAAAAGTTGACCAGATACAATGCTATTTTACTGTAAACAAATTGACAAATTGACAACAGATTTTCAGCACGCTTATAGGGAACGACATTCAAATAGCATGGCACTTACACAAATGACTGATGATTGGCTGAGAGAAATTAATAATAAAATGTTTTTGGGAGCTGTTTTGTTGGACTTCAGTACGGCTTTTGACATTATCGACTTGTAGTCTGCTGATGGAAAAACGTATGTGTTATGGCTTTACACCGCCTGCTATATTTTGGATAAAGAGTTACCTGTCTAACAGAACACAGAGGGTGTTCTTTAATGGAAGCCTCCAGCAATATCCAAGTAGAATCAGGAATTCCCCATGGCAGCGGTTGTCATTTTTAACACCTTTTTCTCCCCAATTTTGTGATTATGATCTTGTCTCAGCACTACAACTCCCCAACACCCTTGGGGGAGGCGAAGCTCGAGTCATGCGTCCTCCGAAACAGGACCCACCAAGCCACGCCTCTTAACACCCGCTCGCGTAATCCAGAGGCCACCTGCACCAATGTGTCGGAGGAAACACCATTCAACTGACGAGCGAAGTCAGACAATAGGGCCCGGCCAATAGGCCCTGACAATAGGGCCCGGCCAATAGGCCCTGACAATAGGGCCCTGACAATAGGGCCCGGCCAATAGGCCCTGACAATAGGGCCCGGCCAATAGGCCCTGACAATAGGGCCCTGACAATAGGGCCCGGCCAATAGGCCCTGACAATAGGGCCCGGCCAATAGGCCCTGACAATAGGGCCCTGACAATAGGGCCCGGCCAATAGGCCCTGACAATAGGCCCTGACAATAGGGCCCGGCTAATAGGCCCCAATAGGGCCCGGCCCATAGGCCCTGACAATAGGGCCTGGCCCATAGGCCCTGACAATAGGGCCCGGCCAATAGGCCCTGACAATAGGGCCCGGCCAATAGTCCCCAATAGGGCCCGGCCCATAGGCCCTGACAATAGGGCCCGGCCAATAGGCCCTGACAATAGGGCCCGGCCCATAGGCCCTGACAATAGGGCCCGGCCCATAGGCCCTGACAATAGGGCCCGGCCAATAGGCCCTGACAATAGGGCCCGGGCCAATAGTCCCCAATAGGGCCCGGCCCATAGGCCCTGACAATAGGCCCTGACAATAGGGCCCGACCAATAGGCCCTGACAATAGGGCCCGGCCCATAGTCCCTGACAATAGGGCCCGGCCAATAGGCCCTGACAATAGGCCCTGACAATAGGGCCCGGCCAATAGGCCCTGACAATAGGGCCCGGCCCATAGGCCCTGACAATAGGGCCCGGCCAATAGGCCCTGACAACAGGCCCTGACAATAGGGCCCGGCCAATAGGCCCCAATAGGGCCCGGCCCATAGGCCCTGACAATAGGCCCTGACAATAGGACCCGGCCAATAGGCCCTGACAACAGGCCCTGACAATAGGGCCCGGCCAATAGGCCCCAATAGGGCCCGGCCCATAGGCCCTGACAATAGGGCCCGGCCAATAGGCCCTGACAACAGGCCCTGACAATAGGGCCCGGCCAATAGGCCCCAATAGGGCCCGGCCCATAGGCCCTGACAATAGGGCCCGGCCAATAGGCCCTGACAATAGGCCCTGACAATAGGGCCCGGCCAATAGGCCCTGACAATAGGGCCCGGCCAATAGGCCCTGACAATAGGGCCCGGCCCATAGGCCCTGACAATAGGGCCCGGCCAATAGGCCCTGACAATAGGGCCCGGCCAATAGTCCCCAATAGGGCCCGGCCCATAGGCCCTGACAATAGGCCCTGACAATAGGGCCCGGCCAATAGGCCCTGACAATAGGGCCCGGCCCATAGGCCCTGACAATAGGGCCCGGCCAATAGGCCCTGACAATAGGGCCCTGTCAATAGGCCCTGACAATAGGGCCCGGCCCACCACAAAGAGTTGCTAGAGCACGATGTGCCAAGTAAAGCCCCCCGTCCAAACCCTCCCCTAACAACGCTGGGCCAATTGTGCGCCGCCCTATGGGACTCCCGGTCACGGCCAGTAATGACACAGCCTTGGATCACACTGGGGCTGTAGAGACGCCGCAACACTGTGATGCAGTGCCTTAGACCACTACGCCACTCAGGAAGCTCCCTTTACTTTTTAAAAATCTTTACTAAGGACATGTCTCTGACCTTGAGTAAAGCCAGTGTGTCTATGTATGCGGATGACTCAACACTATACAGGTCAGCTACTAGAGCGAGTGAAATCACTGCAACACTTAACAAAGAACTGCAGTTACTTTCAGAATTGGTGGCAAGGAATGAGTTAGTCCTAAATATTTCTAAAACTAAAATAATTGTATTTGGTACAAATCATTCACTAAATCCTAAACCTCAACTAAATACTGTAATAAATAAGGTGGAATTTTAGCAAGTTGAGGTGACTAAACTGCTTGGAGTAACCCTGGATTATAAACTGTCATGGTCAAAACATGTTGATACAACAGTAGCTAAGATGGGGAGAAGTCTGTCCATAATTAAGCGCTGCTCTGCCTTTTTAACAACACTATCAACAAGGCAGGTCCTACAGGTTTTAGTTTTGTCGCTCCTGGACTACTGTTCAGTCATGTGGCTCAGAACAGGGCAGCACGGCGGGCCCTTAAATGAACACGGAGAGCTGACATTAATAATACGCATGTAAATCTCTCATGGCTCAAAGTGGACGAGAGATTGACTTTTGTAAAACATTGACATGCTGAATTCACCAAGGTGTCTGTTTAAACTACTAGCACACAGCTCAGACACCCGATCATACACCACAAGGACATGCCACCAGAGGTCTCTTCACAGTCCCAAAGTCCAGAATAGACTATTGGAGGTGCACAGTACTCATTAGAGCCATGGCTACATGGAACTCTATTCCACATCACATCGCGAGGACTGTGAAGAGACACACGTACACATGATAAGACATGCACTCTACACACACTTACACATGATAAGACATGCACTCTACACACACTTACACATGATAAGACATGCACTCTACACACACTTACACATGATAAAACATGCACTCTACACACACGTACACATGATAAGACATGCACTCTACACACACGTACACATGATAAGACATGCACTCTACACACACGTACACATGATAAGACATGCACTCTACACACACGTACACATGATAAGACATGCACTCTCACTCTGGATGTTGTATTGTAAATATGTGATAGTGGAGTAGTGGCCTGAGGGAACACACTAAATGTATTGGGTAAAGTGTTATGAAATAAAATGTAATGTAATATTTTCAATTGTTTATACAGTGCATTCGGAAAGTTTTCAGACCTCTTGGCCTTTTCCACATTTTGTTATTTTACAGACTTATTCTAAAATGGATTTAAAAAATAAATCCTCATACATCTACACACAATACCCCATAATGACAAAGTCAAAACAGGCTTTAAGAAATTTGTGAAAATATCTTAAAAATAAAAATGGATACCTTATTTGCACAAGCATCCAGACCCTTTGCTATGTCGCTCAAAATTGAGCTCAGGTGCATCCTGTTTCCATTGATCATCCTTGATATTTCTACAACTTGATTGGAGTTCATCTGTGCTAAATTAAATTAATTAGACAGGTGTGTACCTTTCCAAACCATGTCGATATAAGGTCCCACAGTTAACAGTGCATGTCAGAGCAAAAACCTAGCCATGAGGTCGAAGGAATTGTCTGTAGACCTCAGAGACAGGATTGTGTCGAGGCAGAGATCTGGGAAAGGGTACCAACAAATTTCCGCAGCATTGAAGGTACCCAAGAACACAGTGACCTCCATCATTCTTAAATGGAATAGTTTTTAACCACCAAGACTCTTCCTAGAGCTGGTCTCCCGGCCAAACTGAGTAATTGCGGAAGAAGGGCTTTGGTCAGGGAGGTGACCAAGAACCCGCTCCAGAGTTCCTCTATCGAGATGGGAGAAGCTTCTAGAAGGACAACCTTCTCTGCAGCACTCCACCAATCAGACCTTTATGGTATAGTGGCCAGACGGAAGCCACTCCTCAGTAAAAGGCTCATGACAGCCCATTTGGAATTTGCCAAAAGGCAGCTAAAGGACTCTCAGACCATGAGAAACAAGATTCTCTGGTCTGATGAAACCGAGAATGAACTCTTTGGCCTGAATGCCAAGCGTCACGTCTGGAGGAAACCTGGCACCATCTCTACGGTGAAGCATGGTGGTGGCAGCATCATGCTGGGGGATGTTTTTCAGCGGCATGGACTGGGAGACTAGTCAGGATCGAGTGAAAGTTTAATGGAGCAAAGTACAGAAAGATCCTTGATGAAAATCTGTTCCAGAGCACTCAGGACCTCAGACTGGGGTGAAGGTGTGCCAAGCTTGCAGCGAGGCTATAATCGCTGCCAAAGGTGCTTCAACAAAGTACTGAGTAAAGGGTCTGAATACATGTAAATGTGATATTAGTTATTTATTTATTTTTTATATATTAGCTTTTTTTTTAAACAAGCTGTTTTTGCTTTGTCATTATGGGGTATTGTGTATAGATTGATGAGGGAAAAAAACTATTTTATCCATTTTAGAAAAAGTCAAGGGGTCTGAATTCTTGGAACCAATGGGGATATGTAATAAATAAAAATACACAGGTCTACTTTGTGCTGGGGACAATAAAAGGCCACTCTGAAATGTGCAGTTTTGTCACAACACAATGCTACAGATGTCTCAAGTTTTGAGGGAGCGTGCAATTGGCATGTTGATTGCAGGAATGTCAACCAGAGCTGTTGTCAAATACTTTTATGTTAATTTCTCTACCATAAACCACATCCAGAGTTGTTTTAGAGCATTTGGCAGTATGTCCAACTGGCCTCACAACCCCAGACCACGTGTATGGCATCGTGTGGGCCAGCAGTTTTCTGAAGACAATGTTGTGAACAGAGTGCCCCAGGGTGATGGTGGGGTTATGGTATGGGCAGACATAAACTACTGACAACGAACACAATTGCATTTTATTGATGGCATTTTGAATGCTCAGGACGACCACAACGAAATCCTGAGGCCGTTTGTCGTGACATTCATCCGCCACCTTTAACTCTTGTTTCAGCATGATAATATAGAGTCCCATGTTGCAAGGATCTGTACCCAATTCCTGGAAGCTAAAAATGTCCCAGTTCTTCCATGGCCTGCATACTCACTAGACATGACACCCATTGAGCATGTTTAGGATGCTCTGTATCAACGTGTAGGACACCGTGTTCCAGTACACGCCAATATCCAGCAACTTCGCACAGCCATTGAAGAGGAGTGGGACAACATTCCACAGGCCACAATCAACAGCCTGATCATCTCTATGTGAAGGAGATGTGTCACACTGCATTAGGCAAATGGTGGTCACACCAGATACTGACTGGTTTTCTGATCCACGCCCATACCTTTTTTAAGGTATCTGTGACCTGTCGTGAAATCAATAGATTAGGGCATAATTCATTTATTTAAATTGACTGATTTCCTTCTATAAACTGTAACTCAGTAAAATATTTGAAATGGTTGCATGTTGTGTTTATATTTTTGTTCAGTGTAGATTCAGCCGTGGGCCGATTTGTTTCTTGAGTGGATGGTGGGTGCCAGAACAAAATTACAAATCATTTGTAGACTGCAAATTGACCGCAAGAATCCCCAAAATATATCATATTTGACTAAAACATAATAATTATAAAACTTGCTTACATTTGAATACGATCACGTGTCTCTCTATTATGTGTGTGAATACTTGAACAGATTTCCCCAATTAAAATCAATAGGAGCTGATTTCCTTAGTCTTTTATGTCTAATCTTTTTTTTGCTCATGAAACTTGGGTAAATAAAATGGGCCGGGCCGTCAGTTTGGGAACCTTGTTATACTGTATGTGAAGTATCAGATTTAGTGTTGTACAACGTACGGGTTTGGAATGTCTGTCATTGCAGGTTGAGTCAGGATGTCATATTCATGAGAGATAAGGATTAATGAGTGTTTATATAACAGTTTAGCAGTCATGTAACTTTGTCATTTATCCAAAACCTTAGTTAACTACATTTCTCTGACTCGGCTACTCTTGGGAGAACTGGAGGACGCAGGGCTCAGAGTTACAGGGAGAGGTTCCACGTGTTGACATTACTGTTCTGTGGGGATGAGAGTAGCGAGGTGACATTTGCCCAAAGTTTGGTTCAGTGACAGCGTTCTGCTTGTTGGCGCAGCTTAATTTGTGTGTGCGTGCATGTGTTTGAGTGTGTGTGCGTTTTGCATGCCTGAGTGTGTTGTCCTTGTGCTCATGGGGCTTAGCAATGGGTGTACACACAAATGCCGTACAAGTTCATTACCATCTGTCAATGTGATGGCTTGGCATGCTGTCACAGAGGTGCTCATGTCATAAAGTTATGCATATCAAAGCACATTCTTCTTATCAAGTGACAATGCCGAAGCACTGATGTCATGGCTGTAAAGTAAAGTAGCCTGTGAGAGAACATATACAATTCATTCTGAAAGTATTCAGACCCCTTGACTTTTTTCACATCTTGTTACGTTACATCCTTATTATTGAAAAAAATATCCAATACCCCATAATGACAAAGCAAAAACAGTTCTTTTGAAATGTTTGCAAATTTATAAAAATATAAAACTGAAATAGTACATTTACATAAGTATTCAGACTTTTATGTAGGCCGTGGTGGAAAAAGTACCCCATTTTCATACTGTAGTAACATAACTTAGTAGAAAATGACTCAAGTAAAATTGAAAATCACCCAGTAAAATACTACTTGAGTAAATGTTTAAAAGTATTTGGATTTGAATATACTTAAAGGAAAAGTATAAATAATTTCAAATTGATCATATTAAGTGTCACGCCCTGACCTTAGTTATCTATGTTTTATGTATTATTTTGGTCAGGTCAGGGTGTGGCGAGGGTGGGTATGTGTGTTTTTGTCCTGTCTAGGGTTTTTGTATATCTATGTTTTTTTGTATGTCTAGGTAATGTAGGTCTATTGTGGCCTGAATTGGTTCCCAATCAGAGGCAGCTGTTTATCGTTGTCTTTGATTGGGGATCATATTTAGGTAGCCATATTGCTTGGGTATTTTGTGGGTTATTGTCTGTGTAGTTGCATGTCAGCACTCGGTCTATATAGATTCACGTCGTTTGTTTAGTGTTCTTTCTTTATTAAAAGAAGAATGTATTCATATCACGCTGCGCCTTGGTCTCCTCCATACAACAAACGTGACATTAAGCAAACCAGACGGTACAATTTTCATGTTTTAATTGTATTCTTGGCTGGCCAGGGGCAAGCTCCAACACTCAGACATCATTTACAAACTAAGAATGGGTGTTTAGTGAGTCTGACAGATCAGAGGCAGTAGGGATGACCAGGGATGTTCTTTTGATAAATGCCTGAATGTGTTCATTTGAACATTTTCTAGCCCAGCTGAGCATTCAAAATATAAAGTGTACATTTGGGTGTCGGAAATTAAAGTAAAAAGTACATTATTTTCTTTAGGAATGTAGTGAAGTAGTAAAAAATATAAGTGATAAAGTACAGATTCCCAAACAACTTAAGTACTTATACTTTCAAGTATAAGTTCTTTACACCACTGTATGTAGGCAGCATCTATATGCCAGAGGCATGTTCTCAGAAGACCCTGTCAATCTCCTTTTCAAAGAGCTTTGAAACTGTCATTCATTAGTTTCCTTGTTGTCATGGTTAAATACAACTCTTCTGCATTGATGCAGCTTTAATACATATGCTTTCACAATCCCTTCTCTGACTGTGTGAGAGAGTCATCCTGTAAAATGTAGTAAACATGTATTGTGTAATCCTCCCATCTGTCTCACCTTGCCCAGGTGTCCCCTTGCCTTAGGGTCCCTCTCTGGCATAGGCACAGTACATACAGTCCACAGGTTCCACTATGTTGTTGAACCTGCCATGCTCAGCTGTGTGTGTATAGTTACCTGGGTTCTATTAATAGGGATCGCGGGCGGGGATCCTCCCTTGCGTTTGTCTCTGCCTTCTGTGTGGTAGAGAGGAGAGCTGGGTGAGCGAGGCGCTGTTTGCCCAGGCTTTTGTGTTCCGCGGGCCCCAGTGTTTGCCCTGGAGGGAGTGCTGGAGCTGGCCTGATAGAGGGGGTGGGGTCGTTTGGGGAGGGGATGTGTGTGCCGTACAGTGCAGCAGCTGAATCTGAAGTATGTCAGGCAGGCCCTTTCTGAAGGAATCCCCCTTCCTCCACCCTCTGCCCTCCCTCCATCTCTCTCGCCACACTCTGCCCTCCCTCCATCTCTCTCTCCACAATCTGCCCTCCCTCTATCTCTCTCTCCACAATCTGCCCTCCCTCCATCTCTCTCTCCACACTCTGCCCTCCCTCCATCTCTCTCTCCACCCTCTGCCCTCCATAAATCCCTCTCTCTCTGCACCCTCTGCCCCCCCTCCATATCTCTCTCCACCCTCTGCCGTCCATCAATCCCTCTCTCTCTGCCCTCCCTCCCTCTCTCTCTCCACCCTCTGCCCTCCACCAATCCCTATCTCTCTGCCCTCCCTCCATCTCTCTCTCTGCACCCTCTGCCCTCCCTCCATCTCTCTCTCCACCCTCTGCCCTCCATCAATCCCTCTCTCTCTGCACCCTCTGCCCCCCCTCCATATCTCTCTCCACCCTCTGCCGTCCATCAATCCCTCTCTCTGCCCTCCATCAATCCCTCTCTGTGGATTACAGTAGACTTGGTGACAGTCTATAAGGGAGGCCTTGCCATGGCTATGCAAACATTGAGAGGAGGGTGGCAAATACACGTGTGTGTACAGTATCCTTTGTTAGTTCATGAAGAATGTAAGAATGCAGTACAATCACTCAAGTTTATGGGACAGAGCATAAACAACTTGGGAGTCAGTCCATGCCCACTGGGCACACACTGGTTGAATCAATGTTGTTTCCAACCAATGTGGAATAGGCATTGAATTGACATCTGTGGCGGAGTACATTTCCTTAAAGTATATGTAGGCCTCCTGTTTATATTTTTGCTAGGAACCTTGTTGTTGTCAATACCAACGCACAGACACGTATCCATATCCAAACCCTTTCAGATATGACAATTCCAATGCGCCCTCCCCATTAACAAAAATATATTTGAACTATGCAGAGGGGCAGGAAAAATCACAGCACTCTCAAGAGCGTCAGTGCGCTCCCGTCTCACAATGATTTTGACAGGCAGAGCAGCGTGGTGAACATATCGCCTCCTGTGCTTGTGTATTGTATAGGATCTCTAGTGTGCGCCCAAATACACAAAAGAGCTTCAAAGTCGCTGAATATTGGATACCTTTTAGTGACGGATACCCACTCAACAAAGATCGATGCGATAGCCTACATTGAGGATTTGGTAACAGTTGCACTGCCACCGCGTAATGGCATGACGCATGGAGATGTTGAAAATACTTTATCCTCAGTTGCGGTGAAGTAGATTTTGACGTGGAGGTCACATCAATAGTTTTTTTTTAACCTGTACTATATCTGTGAAAAACAACAGGTACCAAAGACAAAAAAAACTGTTCTGAATGCAGGAACGCCATCGAGTTCCAAGTTCTGGGCGAGGGACACTGTCTGAATGTGAGACGCAACGTTTCCATACCAAGGACATAGCCGGGCTGCGGTTCTATATCCAAAACATAACTTGTAACTTGGAACATTTTTTTTTGAACATTTTATTGTGGAATAATCCTGGAAAAGCCTTAAGGTTATGCGCGTTCCTGGCGCTTTGTTTACTCGTATTTGTGTCAATGTTAGGAGGTAAGACTGAGCAAGTCCGAGTATGGGGGAAGAAACTACACATATAACCTAAATCAAATCTAATAACATTTTATTGGTCACATACACATATTTAGCAGATGTTGTTGCGGGTGTAGCGAAATGCTTGTCTTATAAACCTCATTTTGCCTTGGGCCTACTTGTTCAGCGGTGGGAAATAAATGTCACTAACAATGCATGAAACTTAAGACGTTGAGTCACCTGTAACTCATCATACATGACCCAAAGTCTCTCTGCTCCATTATGTTTTTATGCCCCCCCCTTCTCTCTCTCTCACACACACACACACAGACACACACGCACAGACACACACAGACACACACACACACACACACACACACACACACACACACACACACACACACACACACACACACACACACACACACACACACACACACAGAAAATAAAGTGTGTTCATGCAATTGTTTGTTTGAACTGATAAAGCATTGTTTGACATGTCCACAGATGTGCTCATCATGAAATAATCAACGGAATTATCCCACAAGATTGCAGCATAAATATTTTGGTAATGTGCGTATTTATGTGTACAATTCAACTTTTGATGCAACTAGAATGATATTTATTCTGTTCCTATGCAGGGTGTAATTAGAATTATATTTATTCTGTTCCTAAGCAGGGTGTAATTAGAATGATATTTATTCTGTTCCTATGCAGGGTGAAACTGAAAGGATTTGGTGGAGAGCAGAACAGAAAGGCTTGGCCGCATAGAGGGAGGCGCCTTTAGTGCTCTCCTGAAACCAAAGCCTTTGAAGATTTTTTTTCTTAAACTTCAAGCAAAGAGGACATAACCTGAAAAGTTGGACGCATGAGAATGATGTACCTTTAAAGAACATCGTTGTGTGAATTTTCACCGCCAAGCCATGCTCCACAGCCGACGAGGGGCTTGCTGGGGAAAAGTGTCTGACCTCACTGGCGCGCACGCAGATTGGACTAAAACGCATTGGATTGCAGGTAAAGTAACGCACAATTTGTTATTGAATTCTACAAATAATAATATTTGTTTGAGTAGGAAATAATGCATTACGACTACATTAGGCATATCATTCATTTAAAATTGTGACATAGGTTAAATGTAAAGTACATTTAATTACATTCCTATTCGTTTACTTGTGCGTAATTGTACACGGTTGCCATGAAAGCTACAGTCCTCGCCTGTCATTCGTTATTTCCCTTGTCTTAGTGTTTGCTTTGACAACAATTCAATAGCTGGTTTGATGTCAAAGGCATTCTTTTCACATCAGCTGTTTTTGTCATGCATAACTCTTTGCTCACAGCTGCCACCTATATTGGCCTGACTTTATGAGTCACCAGATTTTCTATGCAGACCTATTGGTATTTTTATCATAAAATGTTTATCTATTATACTGATTGTGTATCTGTAAACCTATTGAACACTAACTATCTTTATATTAATCATTCAGCCCTTTCATCTTTGTGTTTCAAATGGGCTCTGAAAAGCTCATTCTGTGTGTACATTGACAATGGCCCTGCCCAATGTAGGCTAGATTGACTACAATATATGTTCTCCTTGACCTTTGTTCTTGTGCCAATTCCCTAGTAGGGCCAGATAATCTCTTACTTTGAGGAAATAGTGGCAGTCAGGAAGTATTAGTGAGTGACCCTCCCCAGCGGTGGGCTGCAATTTGAATATCAAATCGTCATTCACACACACCTGCTAATGTTCAATGTGTGTCCCCCTCAGAGCGTGCATACTACCTCACACACAGGAGTATGCATTTTCCCTGATTTCCATTGCCTCCCAGGTGCTAGAGAACTGTGAGAATTATTGGCCTTGGCTGGTCTCTCTCGGGTAGTCTCTCACCTCCTCATGGTTACCTGCATGGTGTTCAGCTGTTTGTACCTGTCTGATTGGCAAACCTCTTTCAATATGACCATGCCCTCTTATTGGTAATCAATAAGCAAACACATACATGCGAAACGCTTCATTGCCTTTTCTTTTGATGCTGTGTCATGTTGATGTTCTGGTGCTCTCGGGACTGTCAAAACCCTGTTCCCTACATGTTTCTCTTCATGCTATCTAACTACTGGTCTCTAACTACTGGTCTCTGTCTACTGGCCTCTATTTACAGGTCTCTAACTACTGGTCTCTAACTACTGGTCTCTAACTACAGGTCTCTAACTACTGGTCTCTAACTACTGGTCTCTAACTACTGGTCTCTAACTACTGGTCTCTAACTACAGGTCTCTAACTACAGGTCTCTAACTACAGGTCTCTAACTACAGGTCTCTAACTACAGGTCTCTAACTACTGGTCTCTAACTACTGGTCTCTAACTACAGGTCTCTAACTGCAGGTCTCTGACTGCAGGTCTCTAACTACTGGTCTCTAACTACTGGTCTCTAACTACAGGTCTCTAACTACTGGTCTCTAACTACAGGTCTCTAACTACTGGTCTCTAACTACTGGTCTCTAACTACAGGTCTCTAACTGCAGGTCTCTGACTGCAGGTCTCTAACTACTGGTCTCTAACTACTGGTCTCTAACTACTGGTCTCTAACTACTGGTCTTCTGTCAGTTGACCTCATACTCACCTCTAATGGGAAGGCTGCGTGCTGATGCAGTGGCGGCTTCGGTCTCAGCATTCGGCCAGCAGCACTGTGTAGATTGGGAGGTCAGGGAACTGGGCTATGTTGATTTAAGACTGTCCATTTACTTTGGAATCTCACTCCCGGGTAGTGGTGTGTGTGTGTGTGTTTGAATAGTAAACAAACAAACATTTGACCAACTGGGAACATTTTGTTGGTCCCCACAAGGTCAAATGCTTTTTCTAGGGGGTTTAGGGTTAAGGTTAGAATTATTGTTAGGGTTAGAATTAGGTTTAGGGTTAGAAGCTAGGGTTAAGGTTAAATTTTGGGTTAGGGTTAGGGTATGGGTTAGCGTTAGGGAAAATTGGATTTTGAATGGGACTGAGCCTCCACTGGTTCCACTTCCTCGGGTCAAAGGTCATGGAGGTCTGCACCTCGGTTAGTAGTGGTCAGATCAACTGGACACTCCTTTTCCCTTTGACTGCGACCTCCTTCTGGCCTGCATGGTCTTTTTAAACACGCTTGGAGTTTCTGGGTATGAAAAGCTGCTGTTTGGTTTGGAGTTGTATATCTCTACACTCTGATGCTTCTTCTTCGCTCCTCTTTCATTGCTCATTGCATCTTAATATCTACCTGTATGCCTCTGACAGGAAGTTAGTTCCAGCGCAATGTAAAAATGGATCAACATGTTATATATTTTGTTATTAACTCGCTAGTCACTAAGCTCAAGTGTTATTCAAGTTCTAGTCCCTCCCCCTAGTGGTAAGCAAATATTAGATCATTTAAAAATTGGTATCAACTGCAGGTTTTACATATGACTTTCTGTAAGATCTAGAAATCCAGTGTAATAGATTTATATGTAGAAGTCTACGCAGGGGAGGTGTGTCTGGCTTGCCTTGTCTGTGAGAGTGTGACTGACGTTACTGGATAATGTCACCCTGATTGAGCCTTTAAGATGAGATGGAGGAGAATAAGTCATGAGAAATAGATTATACAACCCGGAGTGCCACAGGGCAACCTCAACCTCAATCTGGAATTGTTTAGAGAACTCACTGAGCCACAATACGTATTTTGGGGTGAAGTGAAGGGGGCATGCTCTGACTAAAATACATTTCAATTTGTACTTAAAAAAAAACAACTGCTCACTCTTCCATTTGTGTCTTACTTTCTTGCAGTTGACACAAACTGCTAAGTATACTAGAATTGTACATGTATTATTGCTCTTAATGTCTATTGCTGATTTAACAGACTTACATTTAGAACAAAGCGATAGTTACCACAGCTGTATTCTTCTGAAATTGCTGGGTCAGCTCCATTCATCATGGTGTCCCGGTCTGCTTTGAACTGACGGGCCAGCAGGTCATTACGAGAGGGGCTCAAGACAAGTGGGCGACGCGGAAACGCTTTGCAGGGCATTTGTTCATCCAGATACACTAATGGTCAGCTTTCCCTGGGCCTGGACCCACACTGAACTGAATTTAAATCAATTAGTGAGGGAGGGCAGGGAAGGTTTGTTGGGGGTAGGTTTTTTTTTTTTTTTTTTTTTTTTTTTTTTTTTACCTTTATTTAACCAGGCAAGTCAGTTAAGAACACATTCTTATTTTCAATGACGGCCTGGGAACAGTGGGTTAACTGCCTGTTCAGGGGCAGAACGACAGATTTGTACCTTGTCAGCTCGGGGGTTTGAACTCGCAACCTTCCAGTTACTAGTCCAACGCTCTAACCACTAGGCTACGCTGCCGCCCCGTTTGGGGGGGGGGGGGGGGGGGGGGGGGGGGGGTTGTGTGCTGTTTCTGCTTTATGAGTTTTTTTTATAGATATCTCTATATAATGTATCCAACATTTTCCTCCTCTCTCTCTCTCTCTCTCTCTCTCTCTCTCTATATATATATATATATATATACACAGTTGTAGTCAGAAGTTTACACACACCTTAGCCAAATACATTTAAACTCAGTCTTTCACAATTCCTGTCATTCAATCCTAGTAAAAATTCCCTAGCTGTTTAAAGGCACAGTCAACTTAGTGTATGTAAACTTCTGACCCACTAGAATTGTGATATAGTGAATTATAAGTGAAATAATCTGTAAACAATTGTTGGAAAAATTACTTGTGAAAGTAAATGTCCTAACCGACTTGCCAAAACTATAGTTTGTTAACAAGACATTTTTGAAGTGGTTGAAAAACAAGTTTTAATGACTCCAACCTAAGTGTATATAAACTTCCGACTTCAACTGTATATCTCTCTCTCTCACTCTCCCCCTCTATCACTCTCTCACTCTCTCACTCTCTCTCACTCTTTTTCTCTCTCTCCCACTCTCCCTCTCTCATTCTCCCTCTCTATCCCTTTCTCCCTCTCCCTCTCTCCCTTTCTCATTCTCCCACTCCCATTATCCCTCTTTCTCTCCCTCTCACTCTCCCACTCTCCCTCTCTCATTCTCCCTCTCTATCCCTTTCTCCCTCTCTCGCTCTCTCCCTTTCTCATTCTCCCACTCCCATTATCCCTCTCTCTCTCCCTCTCACTCTCTTCCATCACTCTCTCTCTCTCTCCAACTCTTCCTCTCTCTCTCTCTCTCACTCTCCCTATCTCTCCCTTTCTCCCTCTCTCTCTCCCTCTCACTCTCTTCCATTACTCTCTCTCTCTCTCTCTCACTCTCCCTATCTCTCCCTTTCTCCCTCTGTCTCTCCCTTTTTAATTAAATTTTTTTTTAACCTTTATTTAACCAGGTAGGCCAGTTGAGAACAAGTTCTCATTTACAACTGCGACCTGGACTTGATAAAGCAAAGCAGTGCGACAAAAACAACAACACAGAGTTACACATAAACAAACGTACAGTCAATAACATAGTAGAAAAATATATATACAATGTGTGCAAATGTAGAAGAGTAGTGAGGAAAGGCAATAAATAGGCCATAGAGGCGAAATAATTACAATTTAGCAATTAAACACTGGAGTGATGGATGTGCAGATGATGACGTGCAAGTGGAGATACTGGGGTGCAAAAGAGCAAGAAGATAAATAACAATATGGGGATGAGGCAGTTGGGTGTGCTATTTACAGATTGGCTGTGTACAGGTACAGTGACCGGTAAGCTGCTCTGACAGCTGATGCTTAAAGTTAGAGAGGGAGATATAAGACTCCAGCTTCAGCAATTTTTGCAATTCGTTCCAGTCATTGGCAGCAGAGAACTGAAAGGAAAGGTGGACAAAGTAAGTGTTGGCTTTGGGGATGACCAGTGAAATATACCTGCTGGAGTGCGTGCTATGGGTGGGTGTTGATATGGTGACCAGTGAGCTGAGATAAGGCGGGGCTTTACCTAGCAAAGACTTGTAGATGACCTGGAGCCAGTGGGTTTGGCGACGAATATGTAGCGAGGGCCGAGAGCATACAAGTCGCAATGGTTGGTAGTATATGGGGCTTTGGTGACCAAATGGATGCCACTATGATAGACTACATCCTGTTTGTTGAGTAGAGTGTTGGGGGCTATTTTTGTAAATGACATCGCCGAAGTCAAGAATCGGTAGGATAGTCAGTTTTACAAGGGTATGTTTGGCAGCATGAGTGAAGGAGGCCTTGTTGCGAAATAGGAAGCTGATTCTAGATTTAATTTTGGACTGGAGATGCTTAATGTGAGTCTGGAAGGAGAGTTTACAGTCTAACCAGACACCTAGGTATTTGTAGTTGTCAACATATTCTAAGTGAGAACCGTCCAGAGTAGTGATGCTAGTCGGGCGGGCGGGTGCGGGCAACAATCGGTTGAAGAGCATGCCTTTAGTTTTACTTGCATTTAAAAGCAGTTGGAGGCCACGGAAGGAGTGTTGTATGGCATTGAAGCTTGTTTGGAGGTTTGTTAACACAGTGTCCAAAGAAGGGCCAGAAGTATACAGAATGGTGTCGTCTGCGTTGAGGTGGATCAGAGAATCACCAGCAGAAAGAGCAACAACATTCATATATACAGAGAAAAGAGTCGGCCTGAGAATTGAACCCTGGGGCACCCCCATAGAGACTGCCAGAGGTCCGGACAACAGGCCCTCTGATTTGTCACACTGAACTCTGTCAGAGAAGTAGTTGGTGAACCAGGCGAGGCAGTCATTTGAGAAACCAAGGCTGTGGAGTCTGCCGATAAGAATGCTGTGATTGACAGAGTCAAAAGCCTTGGCCAGGTCGATGAAGAGGGCTGCACAGTACTGTCTTTTATCGATGGCGGTTATTATATTGTTTAGGACCTTGAGCGTGGCTGAGGTGCACCCATGACCAGCTCTGAAACCAGATTGCATAGCGGAGTAGGTACGGTGGGATTCTAAATGGTCGATGATCTGTTTGTTATCTTGGCTTTCCAAGATTTTAGAACAGAAGGGCAGGATGGATATAGGTCTATAACAGTTTGGGTCTAGAGTGTCTCCACCTTTTGAAGAGGGGGATGACGGCGGAAGCTTTCCAATCTTCGGGAATCTCAGATGATACGAAAGGGAGGCTAGAAAATAGGAGTTTCAACAATTTCGGCGGATAATTTTAGAAAGAGAGGGTCCAGATTGCCGAGCCCAGCTGATTTTTAGGGATCCAGATTTTGCAACTCTTTCAGAACATCAGCTGTCTGGATTTGGGTGAAGGAGAAGCGTGGGGGGGGGGGACTTGGGCAAGTTGCAGCGGGGGATGCAGAGCTGTTGGCTGGGGTAGGGGTAGCCAGGGGGAAAGCATGGCCAGCAGTAGAAAAATACTTATTGACATTTTTGATTATCGTAGATTTATCGGTGGTGACAGTGCTTCCTTGCCTTAGCGCAGTGTGCAGCTGGGAGGAGGTGCTCTTATTCTCCATGGACGTTACAGTGTTACAGACGTTACAGGATGCACATTTCTGTTTGAAAAAACTAGCCTTCGCTTTCCTAACTGACAGAGTATATTGGTTCCTGACTTCCCCGAAAAGTTGCATATCACGGGGGCTATACGATGCTAATGCAGAATGCCACAGGATGTTTTTGTGCTGGTCAAGGGCAGTCAGGTCTGGCGTGAACCAGGGCCTATATCTGTTCTTAGTTCTACATTTTTTGAGTGGGGCATGCTTATTTAAGATGGTGAGGAAAGCACTTTTAAAGTGCCACCAGGCATCCCCTACTGACGGAATGAGGTCAATATCCTTCCAGGATACCCGGGCCACATCGATTAGAAAGGCCTGCTCGCTGAAGTGTTTTAGGGAGCGTTTGACAGTGATGAGGGGTGGTCGTTTGACCGCGGACCCATTACGGACACAGGCAATGAGGCAGTGATCGCTGAGATCCTGGTTGAAGACAGCAGAGGTGTATTTAGAGGGCAAGTTGGTCAGGATGATATCTAAGAGGGTGCCCATGGTTACAGATTTATGGTTGTACCTGGTAAATTCCTTGATAATTTGTGTGAGATTGAGGGCATCTAGTTTAGATTCTAGGACAACCAGGGGGTTAAGCATATCCCAGTTTAGGTCAGAAACAATAACAAATGCTCCTGGGGTGACCAGTGGTGCTGTTTCACCTTATGCTTCTCTCAGCTTTAAGGGTTGAAGTTCAGTTGTACTACTCTCTCTCCCATCCAGAGCCACTATGTCCAAAACATTGATAGTGGACCCTCTCTACCTTAGTCTTCAGTCCTCATGGTAGTCTTAACAATGACACTGCGCTGGTATAGCCTGATCTCAGATCTGTTTGTGCTGTCTTGCCAATGCCTAGCATGAAAATTAATGTGTCAATAACCCAAAACCATATCTTGCTCACCAGAGACTAACTTTCATAGAACTCTTCAATGCAAGAAAACTCACTGACATTGTCTATCCGGGTACTCTAGCTAGCATCTCCTCCAGGGATCTCCAGCCCAGGAAAGTGTTGTACACACCTTCTGATTGGCTGCTTTTGGGTTATCTGAGCCGCAAACATTGGCAGGTATCTGTTTCTCATTTTAGGCAGAGTTCTGTGGGTTTTTGACAGGCGACAGCTGAGCTAAAGAGTGGAAACTGGCACTAACAAGCAATTACCTCCTCCTCTCTCCAGCCTGGAAGGCATTAGGGGATTATGCAGCATAATCAGATCCTCTGGTTTTGTCGCTGCTGACTACAGTTTAGTCTAGCGTCAGTTAGAAGGACATATCTGGCACATTGTGGTCAGAGTGGTATTTGGTATTTTATTAGGATCCCCATTAGCTGTTGCAAAAGCAGCAGCTACTCTTCCTGGGGTCCACAGAAAACACGAAACACAAAAGAGAATGACATAATACAGAACATCAATAGACAAGAACAGCTCAAATAACTACTTTTTTTAAAGGCACACATAGCCTACATATCAATGAATACACACAAACTATCTAGGTCAAATAGGGGAGAGGCGTTGGGCCACGATGTGTTGCTTTATCTGTTTTTTGAAACCAGGTTTTCTGTTTATTTGAGCAATATGAGATGGAAGGAAGTTCCATGCAATTAGGGCTCGATACAATACTGTACGCTTTCTTGAGTTTGTTCTGGATTTGAGGACTGTGAAAAGACCCCTGGTGGCATGTCTGGTGGGCTAAGTGTGTGTGTCAGAGCTGTGTATAAGTTGACTATGCAAACAATTTGGGATTTTCAACACATTGTTTCTTATAAAAAGAAGAAGTGATGCAGTCAGTCTCTCCTCAACTCTTAACCAAGAGAGACTGGCATGTATAGTATTTATATCAGCCCTCTGATTACAAGTAAGAGCAAAGCGTGCCGCTCTGTTCTGGGCCAGCTGCAGCTTAACTAGGTCTTTCCTTGCAGCACTGGACCACACGGCTGGACAATAATCAAGATAAGATAAAACTAGAGCCTGTAGAACTTGCTTTTTGGAGTGTAGTGTCAAAAAAAGCAGAGCATCTCTTTATTACAGACAGTCCTCTCCCCATCTTTACAACCATTGAATCTATATGTTTTGACCATGATAGTTTACAATCTAAAGTAACGCCAAGTAATTTAGTCTTCTCAACTTGTTCAACAGCCACACCATTCATTACCAGATTTAGCTGAGGTCTAGAACTTAAGGAATGATTTGTACCAAATACAAATGTTCTTAGTTTTAGAGATGTTCAGGACCTCTAACTCTTTGTTAAGGGTTTCAGTGACTTCATTAGCTGTGGTTGCTGATGCATATATGGTTGAATCATCAGCATACATGGACACACATGCTCTGTTTAATACCAGTGGCAGGTCATTGGTACAAATAGAAAAGAGTAGATGGCCTAGAGAGCTGACCTGCGGGACACCACACTTTACATGCTTGACAATAGAGAAGCTTCCATTAATGAAAACTCTTTGAGTTCTATTAGATACCGTAGATAGCTCTGAATCCACAATATGGCAGAGGTTGAAAAGCCATAACACATACGTTTTTCAACAACAGCTTATGGTCAATAATATCAAAGGCTGCACTGAAATCTAACAGTAAAGCTCTCACAATCTTCTTATTATCAACTTCTTTCAGCCAATCATCAATCAGTTGTGTCAGTGCAGTACATGTTGAGTGTCCTTCTCTATAAGCATGCTGAAAGTCTGTTGTTAATTTGTTTACAGAGAAATAGCATTGTATTTAGTCAAACACAATTTTTTCCAACAGTTTGCTAAGAGCTGGCAGCAAGCTTATAGGTCTGCTGTTAGAACCAGTAAAGGACGCTTTACCACTCTTGGGTAGCAGAATTACTTTGGCTTCCCTCCAGGCCTGAGGACAAAGACTTTCCTCTAGACTCAGATTAAAGATATGACAGATAGGAGTGGCTAGAGAGTCAGCTACCATCCTCAGTAGCTTTCCATCTAAATTGTCAATGCCAGGTTTGTCATTATTGATCGATAACAATAATTTTTCCACCTCTCCCACACTAACTTTACAAAATTCAAACTTGCAATACTTTCCTTTGCATGAATACAATTGCTCACTGTTCGTTGTTGGCATTTCCTGTCTAAGTTTGCCCACTTTGCCAATGAAATGATCAATAAAATAATTGGCAACATCAAATTGTTCATGATGAATAAGCCATCTGATTGGATGAAAGATGGAGTTGAATTTGTCTTTCTGCCCATAATCTATTTTAAAGTCCTCCAAAGTTTTTTTTCATCATTCTTTATCACATTCCATCACATAATTTCTCAATTTGCTGTAAGTAAGCCAGTCAGATGTGCAGCCAGACTTAATTGCCACTCCCTTTGCCCCATCTCTTTCAACCATACAGTTTTTCAATTCCTCATCAATCCATGGATCCTTAACAGTTCTGTTTCTTAACAGGTGCATGTTTATCAATAATTGGAAGAAGCAATTTCATAAATTCATCAAGTGCAGCGTCTGGATGCTCCTCAATAATCACACCAGACCAACAAATATTTTCAACATCATCCACATAAGAGTCACAGCAAAATATTTTGTATGATCTCTTATACATTTTTAGGCCCAGTTTATGTAACTTTGGCTTTCCTGGATATAGCCACTATATTGTGTTCACTGCATCCAATGGGTACAGATACAGCTTTAGAACAAAGTTCTACAGTATTAGTAAAAATGTGATCGATACATGTGGATGATCTTCTTCCTGTAGTGTTTGTAAACACCCTGATAGGTTGATTAATAACCTGAACCAGATGACAGGCACTGGTTAAGGTAAGAAGCTTGACGAAAACCAGTCAATATTCAGGTCCCCAAGAAAGTAGAACTCTCTGTTTATATCACATACACTATCAAACATTTCACACGTATTATTGAGATACTGACTGTTAGCCTATAGCAAAACCCCAAAAGAAAAGGCTTTAGATGTTCCAAGTGAACCTGCAACCACAACACTTCAATAACATTTGACATAAGATCTTCTCTAAGCATTACAGGGATATGGTTCTGAATATATACAGCAACACCTCCCTCATAAGCATTTCTGTCTCTTCTATAGATGCTATATCCTTGTATTGCTACTGATGTATCATCAAATGTATTATCTAAGTGAGTCTCAGAAATGGCTAATATATGAGTGTTATCTGATAACAAGTTATTGATTTCATTAACCTTATTTCTAAGGCTACAAATATTAATATGGGCTATTTTCAACCCTATCCTGGGTAGCTTATCAGAGATAGACATAATACTGAAAAGAGCAAACAAAGCACATTCTGCAGTCCATTAATCAATTGGTGTGTGTGTGTGCTGCAAATTTGAAGCAATGAACCCATAGGCTTGGCTCTCTCATCCCTTCCAGGCTTCTGGTGGACAATGAGCCTGTCATAGCGGATGTAAGCAATGTCCCCACTCGCTCTGGCAGCTTTCATGACTGGGATCAGTTCTTTCCTCTTTTGGCGCACAGCTTCAGGATTGTCCTCATTGAGGAAGATATAAGTTCCTCTCCAGTACTTGGCTCTTTCCAGAACAGCTACATTGTCCTTGAACCTCAGAAACTTGACCACTATTGGCCTGGGCCTGTCACCTGGGCCTGTCACCTGGGTCTGTCACCTGGGCCGGTGGTGGGTTTTCCAGTCCTGTGGGCGTGCTCCACCTCAATCTTCCTGTGGTCCTTTTTCAATGTCTTAGAGATCAATTCCTTCACTTTGTCCTCAGACTCTGTCCAGGTCTCATGTGGAGATTCTGCAATTCCATCCACAACCATGTTGTTCTGCCTTGATTGTCCCTCGAGATTTATCCGTCATTGTTATCATGGATTCACACACAGAACTGATGTCCTCTCTCAATGACAGATTGCTGTCATTTTGCCGTTCTCCTGTTTCAACTCATCGAGCTGACCCTGGGAGAAATGCAAACTATTCTTCAGGTCCTGGACCTCTCTGGTCAGCTCGTCCATTCTTTTATTAGTTGACTCCACAAGTATTTGGCAAAACACTTGAAGCTAATGTCTTGTTGTTGAAACATTTGCTTGTACTGTAGGTTTCTTTTTGTTAGTTTAAAGGATCCTACACGTGTGATAGAGAGACACCACTGTCCTCAACAGAATCTCCCGCTGGCTTTGGCCTTTGTCATGGTAGCTAGCAACGTAGGTCATGCTGTTACTCCTCGCAGTTCCAGACAGGGCAGGTCACAGCGAAGATTGAAAACAACAAACAGCAGGGATCTAGACAGACACAAACCCGGGACGCTCCGCAGTCCCAACCATAATGGCTAACCGCGTTGTGGGCTGCGCTCAAGGCTACCCTGCTAGCTTGATATGCAGCTAGCTAGCAGCTAGGCTAGCTTCGACGCCAGATAGCTCCTCAGACCCGTCCTTGGTCGGCAGGATCACTGGAAAGAGACAAGCAGTCCCAGCAACTGATGCCAAATGCGTCGCGGGATCCAAACTAAGAAGCTAGCTACCAAGAACTTTCCAATACACTTTCAAACAACAAACTTTCCAAACAATCAAAACCGCAGCTTCCTCGTTCCGCGTTCAACAAGAAGTGATGTGAGGGAGGGTATGAATCGAACCCACCACTTTAAGGGATGAATCAAACCCAAACCCACCACTTTAACACATAAGAACACACAGTACGGGACTGTGGAGATTATGGGTGTGTGTGTTTGCTACCAGCATAGTACAGAATCTGAAAAGCAACAAGTTGTCAACCGCCAGGTGTACAAATGGTCTGTTCTGACTGGATGGACTGGACATATTAGAACAGGTTTGCACAGGAACCAGAATGAATAAGGAACATGCATGCCGTGTATATCATCATAGGTGTTAAAAAAATGTTTTTTTTACATATTGAAGCTGTAATGATGCAACAATAAGAATCCACAGAGACATACGTGTCATAATGCCAGTATCAAACGGTCGGCCATTTTTCTATATGCCTAAGATAAAAGATAAAAGTGTGTCTGGTAATGATCAGGGGAAGACACGATAGTGGCTAGTAATTGAATCTCCTCTTTCTCCCCTTTTATTGTGATGGTGATTTAGTGAGGTCTGTCCCCCCTGCTGTAGGGCTCTGTCTGTGACAGGTAATGCTGGAGGATAGAACACCTCTAATGGGCTTCCTTATAGAAGATTGTTCTGTTCTGGAGAGACTGGATCTGGGCTGTTAAAGGCGAAGTTCAGGATTTTACAACTCGATGTTAGATGGTTCCTCACCTTAAAAGTAGTCTATTGACCTGGAGAAACTGTAATCCATGGTCTGGTTTTCTTCAGCCACTTCAAACTTCAGTTAACTTTAACCACCGCTAACTAAAATTCAAAAGTAGTTATGGATATGGCTAGCTATACCCAACTCAGTGATGATAATGTGAAACATGTTTATGTTCAAGCAATATCATTTGTCCATATATTAGTCTTGGGTGGAACACACTCTAGCCAAGAGCAAATATCAACTTAGTTTATTTACTATGAATGTGTAATTATTTATTGTTTAATACGGTTTACAATATTTGTATAGAAACATTTCAGTCATTTAGCAGATGCTCTTATCCAGAGCGACTTACAGAAGCAATTAAGGTTAAGTGCCTTGCTCAAGGGCACATCGACAGATTTAGTTCACCTTGTCGGCTTGGGGTTTCGAACCAGCGACCTTTCGGTTAGTGACCCAAAGCTCTTAACCGCTAGGCTACCTGCCACCCTCATCAATAAGGATAGCTTACATTTTTCTTCCCATCTCATTGCAAACCTAACCTTACTCAGAGCAAATTTACAATTCAATGTGTACGTATGTACAGTGCCAGTCAAAGATTTGGACACACCTACTCATTCAAGGGTTTTTCTTAATTTGACTATTTTCTATATTGACATCAAAACTATGAAATAGCACATATGGAAGGAACCATGTAGTAACCAAAAAAGTGTTAAACAAATCAAAATATATTTTAGATTTTAGATTCTTCAAAGTAGCCAACCTTTGCCTTGATTACAGCTTTGCACACTCTTAGCATTCTCTCAAACAGCTTCACTTGGAATGCATTTCCAACAGTCTTGAAGGAGTTCCCACATATGTTGAGCACTCGTTGGCTGTTTTTTCTTCACTCTGCAGTCCAACTCATCCCAGTCCATCTCAATTGGGTTAAGGTTGGGGGATTGTGGAGGTCAGGTCATCTGATGCAGCACTCCATCACACTTCTTTGGTTACTACATGATTCCATATGTGTTATTTTATAGTGATGATGTCTTCACTAATATTCTACAATATAGAAAATAGTCAAACTAAGAAAAACCCTTGAATGAGTAGGTGTATCCAAATTTTTGACTGGTACTGTAATTCGTGGGTGTATTCAATAAGGGGAGGAAACTGTACCAACAACACAAATATAAGGTGACAAGCAATCAAATCTCCTTGTTTCAGTTCTGCGAATGAAGAGGCTGCTGACCAAACCAAAGCCTTTAATCAGACCAGTGAGGCCAATCACACACAGACATACACACACACTTCTCACACACACACACACACACCATGAACACAGGCTCTGAAGTTCTGGAGGTCTTCAGGACTCGGCTAGCCCACCTCCACCTTCTACCCCCTGAGGGGCTGGAGGCGTTGGGCTATAAACAGCTCCAGAGCGATGGGGTGAAATGAGCCGGGCAGACAGGCCCACATACACCCAGCATACAAGGCTAAAGGAGGCTAAACGCTCCCAGCTGTGGCATTAAGGACTCAAAACAAGGCCTCTCAAGGGACCAAGAGGGGATCTGTTGAAAAAGCCCCTTTAGCCTCTCTCTCTCTCAATGGTCAGCTTTTAAATCAGGTTAGGGGAGATGGAGTTGGATTGCAGTCTCTCCGCATACACACAAACACACACACAAACACACACAAACACACACACACATTTCCCTCTGCTTTTCAGGTTCCATTTTGTAAGAGACAGACGTCTGCATTCTCCCTGGCCCTGATTTGACTTACTGTTTCTCAGTAACTATATTGATATAGTCAAGCCTCTGAAGCAGGTTGGAGATGCACACACAGACCCTATCGTAACGTTTGTACTGTCATCTTGTCAGTACTCCCTCGTCCTGGGTAAAGATAGCATTGTGATGATCGTCTAGGATGCTTCCCACATGGCACCCTATTCCATTGATGGAGCACTTAGTTTGACCAGAGCCCTATTTTTAACAAAGGTCCTTGTGGTTCTTGGCCAAAAGTAGTGCACTATGAAGGGAATAGGGTGCCACTGGAGACGTACCCTGAGGGTTGTATTTAGAAACATTGCCGCAGAGTTTACATACCTCGCTTCTATCTGATGGATGATAGACTACTGTTGATGCATCTTATATAGATAGGCCTATGCTTGTTTTCACTGAATCATGTAATGTTATGTGTCGCTGTTTTTGGTCTCTCTGGGCTGAATTTTGTTTCGCCATACCATCTGTTGATGATGTCGAAATCAATCTTAAATGGGCTTTGAGATTCCCAGAGGAGATTGAATAAAGATTTTCTCGAGAACACGAGTTGTTTCGAGTCAATCCCTCCACATGTGAACGTTTCCTATGGTGTTACTTAAATGGCACATCAGCTGGGGTATATATGGAGAGCTGAGAGGACAGAGAGAACCAGTAGGATGGAAGATGAATGTAGTGTAGGATGCTGGATCCATGAATCTAAAGTGACACCTCAGCCTTTTGGAGAGAGACGGAAAGGTGATGTAACTGGTTTCTGTTTCTGAGCTGTATTTATGTAATAGTCTGCTGTTCTAGCAAAAGGTGCTTGACTGTCTTAACAAATTAAGTGGAACAAACACCCTTTCTTTTTTTTTAGCATAATCTGTTCAGTGACTGTGAATCTGCACTATTAGTGCTATTTACTTGTCTGTTTTCCTTTACTGTTCACCTCAAAGTTGGTGCCGAAAACCTGGGGTCAAACCAGGGACCTTCAGCTGATGTGCTGAACGCCAGTCAAATTTGTGTTTGAGCCTTTGAAGGTTCTTTACAGTAACAGTCCTTAGGTGAGATGTGCGGAGCTATCATTGACATACAGCTAACCCGGTCACACCGCATATATAAACATCTACATTTAATCCATGCTCAAACCCCTTATCACGACCTCCTCATCTCTGTGGTTTCCTCTAAGATCTCTGTGAAGCATCACCGCTGTATGTGATCCCCGTGTTCCCCTTCACCAGAACCAGCTCTACCTCCTTCTAAAGAAGTATCTGACTGCAGGTAGCCTTTATCTGGACAGGAGCCGTTCTGTGTCTGTATGTACCGACAAGATGACACTAGCAGCCCGCATCATGTTGTTCGTTTATGTTATTCTTGTAAGAGTGTGATCTTAAGGTCGGGACAATTGACAGAGCGAGGCCTTGTTCTGCTTTCTCTCCAGGTGGGCCAAGATGGAGGACGAGGAGGAGAGACAGACCAGGGGTGACCACCAGACCATCAGCAGGTGCACCTTACCACCTGAGGAATGTGAAGGTGAGTTACTTATTAGCTTTACCGTCAACATAATAACCACCAGATTCATCATGATTTACTTCATCATCCATAATCATCATATTTATCATCCTCCTTATTTATAGTTGTCATATTGTTGGCTGCATTGGTCCTCTGCTCCGTGTACCAATTCTCATGGACTGTCCTCTCCTGTAGGTGCTGCTGTATGTGGTTGTCTCTCTGCTGCCCCTGGTGGAGGGGGCCTGTATGGGCGCTGGTTTGGAGGCAGACTCTGTCCAGGCTGTGGGACTGGTGGGAGGGATGGGGGAAAGGCAGCTCCCAGACACTCTACCTGAGGTGGATGAGGAACAAGAGGAGAAGAGTGACCCGTACTCCCCCTGGCATGGCCTCTATGGTAAGAGTGGAACTAGATCTACATGTTCAACAGGACCTTCAATGTAAGCCTTGCACTTGTTAATCAGGCATGATGTTCTCCATGAAAAGAGAAGAGTAAACGAAGGGTGTGCAACACGATTCTAGAGTATAAGCCACTGATCTTAACTTTCTCTCTCTCTATCAAATTCATATTGCTTTATTGGCATGAAGTACAATTTGTAGATATTGCCAAAGCAATTGTACAGCATTTCAGAAAATACAATTCAGTAGTAGTAATAATAATAGTACATATAATAATGTATGCAAGTACAACACTACTGCTATTGTATTGTCTAATTTTCAGGTCAATAAATTGATTTTAAATAAAACAACAAAATCTCTCTCCCTCTCTCTCTCAGACCTCTCTGTGATGGACGAAGTGGACGACCACCCTAGTGGCCGGTGGGGGAGACGTTCCCCTCGCAACTCCGACGCCGAACCAAAAGGCTCGGCCAAGAAAAAGAAGAGGAGGAAGAAGAAAGAGAGGGATAGAAAGGGCAAAGGGAAGGGCCGGCAGCCCCAGCAGAGCAGCCCAGACTGCAGGGTGGAGAAACGAGAGATGCGGGTGCGGGATTTGGGCCTGGGCTTCGACTCGGACGAGATCGTCCTATTCAAGTTTTGCGTGGGCTCCTGCCAGTCGTCAAGGACCAACTACGACCTGGCTCTAAGGGCCCTGATGGAGGACGGGTCCCTGCCGCGGAGGACCTCCCGGCGAGTCAGCGCCCACCCCTGCTGCCGGCCCGACAGCTACGAGCCCGTGTCCTTCATGGACGCCCACACCGCGTGGCAGACCATCCAGTCGCTGTCGGCGGCCAGCTGCATGTGTATGGGCTGAGGGAGCCAGCCTGGAGGAGGGAGAATAGGAGGGGGTGGCGACTGGCTGTCACTCACCCCTGCCTGAGAATATACAGATGGTGGCTCGCCGTTGAGGCTGGGTCTAGGGAGAGCCTCTGGGTTCTGGAAGGGCAGAAGTGGTCGCTCCGAAACATATGCAGCGGGGCTGGTCCCCAGTACAAAGCAGAATGGAGATTCTGTAGTGTCTATGATGGTGGAGCGAGGCCACGCCTCTTCCCGTTGTCAATCTCCTGTTGAGGATAAGTGGATTTGTTGGCAATGGGAAACTGTCACGAGTGAATGGCAAGACGGTGACCACACAATGGTGGGATTTGAATATTCACAGCAGTTGGGATATGTATAGGACTGACCTGGGGTACTGCTGAAAATATTGACTAAAAGAGGACCACATCTCATTGCATTTGACCACAGGTCGACAAGCTCAAAACACTTTTGACAATGTCAACATACAGTATGTTAATTCCTTCAAAACAGAGATCTTCCATACCATAATTGCATTTTTCAGTGTTGACTTGAACTCTACCAAATGGATGCCATGCATCTCTTTGAATTACTGTATTATAACCAACATATTTATCACAAATAAGTTATTTATTTATTATTGTTTCATATGAGATGGACTGTAGATTTATATTTATTGTCATGATCACATATCCTGTGGGTTGTGTTGCTGGGTCCTTTGTCATTGAATTGTGTGGGATGTTGTTTTGAAACATCAAAAATATCAGAAGAAGTGGCAAGAACCTCAACCAGGGTTGGGGGTGTAACGGATTACATGTAGCGGATTACATTTAGCGGATTAAATTTTTTATAAACTGTAATCCGTTACGTTAACAGCAAAAATATTGTTATCAGATTACAGATACTTTTGAAAAAACTAAATGATTACCTCTAGGATTACTTTTACCCCATTCACGCCCTTGTACTATATTTAGTACAATATCAAAATGCACCACTGAACTAATTCTGTTTGGTGTAAATGCATGAAATGTGGTGTCAACATAATTACTGCAAGTGTCTAGACAGGACACAAATAATGACAATCAAAATTGGGATTTTGAGAAAATCTGAAAAAGTAATTAGTATGACTATGTATTTTGAAATACATTTCAGAATGAAATAGTTGAAAAGCATATATTGTTGTTATGTGACCTGTTCAAAGCCCAAATATATGATTCAACTCATTGTTGTTCGTAAACTACAGACGTTTCTGTATCGTACAATAGTTCCTCTTTGGTCAAGTCATGTGAATGTTCAATGTTCATGATCAGATCTTTATTTAATTTAACTTTTATTTAACTAAGCAAGTCAGTTAAGAACACGTTTTTATTTGCAATGACGGCCTACCCCAGCCAAACCCTAACCGGGATGGGCCAATTGTGCGCCGCCCTATGGGACTCCCAATCCTAACCGGTTGTGATACAGCCTGGAATCGAACCAGGGTCTGTAGTGACACCTCTAGCACTGAGATGCAGTGCCTTAGACTGCTGCACTGCTCGGGAGCCCCATCTTAATAATGTTTGGTATATAGATTTTCTGGACCAATATATACATCTAAAAACAATATCTAAAGACATCCCAGTGGTGGAAAAAGTACCCAATTGTCCTACCTGAGTAAAAGTAAAGATACCTTCATAGAAAATGACTCAAGTAAAAGTCGCCCAGTAACATCCTATTTGAGTATAAGTCTAAAAGTATTTGGTTTTAAATATACTTAAGTATCAAAAGTAAATGGAATTGCTCAAAGATACTTAAGCATCAAAAGTAAGAGTATAAATAATTTCAAATTCCTTATATTAAGCAAACCAGACAGCACCATTTTATTGTTTTTTAAAATATATAGATAGCCAGGGGCACGCTCCAACACAAACATCATTTACAAACAAAGTATGTGTTTAGTGAGCCCGCCAGATCAAAGGCAGTCGGGATGACCAGGGACATTCTCTTGATGTGTGTCAATTAGACCATTTTCCTCTCCTGCTAAGCATTAAAATGTAACAAGTACTTTTGGGTGTCAGGGAAAATGTGTGGAGTAAAACGTACATTATTTTCTTTAGGAATGTAGTGGAGTAAAAGTAAAAGCTATCAAAACTATAAATAGTGAAGTAATGTACAGATACCACCCAAAACTATTTGAGTAGTACTTTCAAGTATTTTTACTTAAGTACTTTACACCACTGAGAAATCCACAACACTCACACACAGTAGATTATACAGTGTAAGCAAACCCATGTAGATTGTGGCATGCTACAGCATTCTTCCTCTTTCTCTTCATTGCTCACAAGCACACGTGTACACACACCTATGACAGACATTGATGGCTGTGGACTGTGTTTACAAAGTATTTATGAAACCTTTCTGTTTTCACAATTATGTTCAAATCAGCATTGAAAAAAGCCGAAAATACACGTGTTTCTGCTTGAGTCTGAGATCACTATGTTGACACACCAAATGTGTTTGATGGGTCGTGGTAAAAGAGCAGGCATAGGCTTTTGTTGCCTACAGTGCAAGCAAGCTACGTCTTCCAATTGTGCTACTGCTGTCGCCATCCAAAGATGATCCCATTTAAATAAGCACAAGGAAGACAGCAGTGGTGTAGCCCACAGGCCATACCGAAATCACTTATTATTGTTATCTACATAGTGCATTGATATGAATCACACTGGTGCTCTCTCATTTCGCTATTTGCCTTACGGATTGTGGTTGTTGTGGATGTCTGTTCACACGTGTATGTGTGTATTTTAACCCAATAATGGTGGAATTGAAGAAGTCTAAATTTACTATCAATCATTGTTTTTGCGACCAGTTACCAGTTGACAGCCAGTGAAAAATGCGCTCTTGCAACAGCTGCATATATAATGCTGATCCCAGCCAATGGAATACAAGTTTAAATGAGTTCCTCCATTCTAATCTCCTCCATGGTATTGTGCTCCATACTGTCAAAACTAGTTGAATTGAAGGAGACCACAAGTGGGGATTTTATTGCACAATATAATTCGTGTTGATAAAAAAAACATGTCCATAGGTCAAATGAACACATGCTCACACTAGCGCACTTTTAGTAGACGTAATTAAATTAAACAGCTGCAAATGATCGAAATATCAAAGTGCCACCAACAAAAACGTAAATAATAGGCCTATAAATGCAGCATATGCATTCATTTTTCGGTAGTGCTCAAAGCATGCGATTCCATGAGAGCAGCATTTATTTTTAAACTCGAAGCAACGAGCCCAATCAGTTCTCCATGACAACACAATCATAATCAACAGGTCTTTCGTTTTTGGGTTATGCTCAGGTAAAACGATTTGGCTCATCTACATTTTCATATATCCAAGTCCTATTCTTGAAGATGAATGGGGTATTAAGATAATTGGAATGACTGAAAATCGGACAGACTTTGGTTTTAAAAGTAAAGATTTAGCGAAATCGTATTATTATCTGTATTACAGTAGAAAGCGATGTGTTAGAAGAAGCCTACATAACCAACCCATAAAGTCAAATATAACATTCATATATGATGGGCTATTTAAACTCTAACATTGATTTATCCTGCAATAGATGTCATTCAATTGGTAATATTCATTTGTTGTCCTCTTCTAGTGCTACTTAAGGGGAAAGTAAACTAAAAGTAACTGAAAGTAATCAGATTACTTTACTGAGTTGGGGTAATCCAAAAGTTACCTTACAAATGAAAGTGTTTGGACAGGTAACTACTAACTGTAACAGACTACATTTAGTAAGTAACCTAGACAACCCTGACCTCAACATAGAGTATGTCTCATTTCACACAAAGGAAGTTAATAGTCCAGAGGTGGAACACTTACCAGGTTACAAGCTTAGTTGAGTTATTTGTCATTGTTGTTTCAGTATTTCAGAGCAATATTACAGTCAATATTATTAATGTTATTATTATTATAATCATTATTGAAATGGTTTCCTGTATTTTTGTACAATGGCATTACTCTGTGTAGGAATAAAGTATTTCTAAATATACAACGGATTTCTTATTCTTTCTAAGGTTGACCCCATAACCCTTGCTTCACCTCTGCTGGGTTGGGAGTCCTATATCTCACCATCATAGGGGTGCATTTAAATCCTTCATCTGCATTGACCTGAAACAGGAAAGAAAACACAAGAAAGTGGGATTTTGCTTTCGCATGTCCACTTCTTTCAGATCAATGCAGAAATAGAGGCGAGAGTTGCAAATTAAGACTGTTGTAAATGTACCCATGGAGACAGTCCTTTTCAGCTCGAGTTGTTTTACAGGTACTCATCCTTGTGTTATAGTGCTCCCTACAGGTTGGATATATAAATACAGGAACATGGAGCGAAAGGTGTTCAGTTCACACTATTCATCTCAAGAGGGCATCACACTCCTTCACACTATTAATCTCAAGAGGGCATCACACTCCTTCACACTTGTCATCAATGGTCTCAGAGTGTGTGACCATTATTAGGTTGACGATCTCTCAACACAAGTGTTCATTGATATTGTTCTCAGGAAAATAATAGGCAATAAACAACACCAAAAACATGTATGGAGCCACGCTTCATTTAATAAATTAGACCACAACTTGATGACAAGTCACTTGATGTCACCATGACTCTGAACTGTTGTCGGAAACGATCTTGTTTAACCTTGATCAGCTTTAAATGTGTGTTTTCCGTAACTTGCTTGTTATGTCATTCAAACACTAGTCATGAAGTGCATTTAGTTAAACATATTTCAGGAAACAACGTGTGCTGTTTAGCTGATTTAATTCCCCATTAATACAAAAATACACAACACTAATGATGTATATTTTTCAAAAGAGCTCACAATACATTTTCCAATAGCTTTAAAACACATTTAAATAGGAAAGTGAATCATCACTCACAGTTATGTTATCAAAAATATGAAACAGTACAAAACTAAGTTCGACATGTTGGTACATTCAGTTACTATTCCCTGCATGCAACACTGGAATGGCACAGAAAGAAGCATCATTTCCAATATGTGATTAAGCCAGTGCATTATTGTCTGTCTGCATTAAGTTGTGCGCATCATTTAACAGAAAACAATACATATATCAAAGACTGATATCTGAATATATTGAGAAGATCAAATAAAATGGACCACTGTGTAAAAATGTCATTCTTAAATTCATTGAATTCAAAAAGCATAAAGATAATGCTGTGTTGAAGGCAAGTAGGTGTATATGGTCCCCTTAGAGTATGATCATAGTACAATCACATTACAGATTCATAAAGTGCATCTTAAAATGTCCAAATGGGTCCATTTAGTAAAATCTCCTGTGTGCAGAAGCCCAGCCTTTGTAATCTGGCCTGTAGGCTGCATCAAGGTACATGACCTGTGTCTGCCTGGCTGTCTGTGTTCAGCATCTCAGACATTTGCTGTAAAAGTCTATATGAAAACATTTATGTTTGTTGGGAAACAGTTGATCAAAGGCACTTCTCCGATTGACAGGAGCTTAGTGTGCTGAAGGTACAGGTGACTATGTCCACTTTACTGACGTGGCTATGAAGACCTGCTGGTGAGCACATCTCCGGAAGCGCCTCGCTGCTTCCGAGCTGTGACGCGATCATGGCCGGTTTGGACACCACCGCTATCTCCGCCTCGAAACCGATCACGGTAGTCTGGTCTACACTAAACGGATGGAAGTTCGCCTGCGCCGTGTCAAGGTCCCAGGCTTGTCGCATGGTAAAGTCTGTAAACGATTTATTTTTGGTGGTAACCTGGTTCTCCGAATCGTTTCTGTAGTTGGTCGTGCGTAATGACGCATAACTGGTCTCGTTGCTGTGTTCAAACGACGGGAGTGAATGATGACTGCTAGTGCCAACCCAGCCTAAATTACGCCCGCGGCCCGCCTTGACTTGTCCAACTGTCTTCTTTACCCTCTCACAGCCCTTGACCAACAGGTTCTTCCTACAGAGGATGTATACCCAGGGGTCCAGAATGGGGTTGAACGAGGCGAAGCGAATGGCCATCAGATCACTGCGGTAATCTGGATTCACTCCGGCACAGATGTTGGAAGGACCATACAGCTGGTTTACAAAGATGCGCACCTGTCAGATTGATATATAAAAGTTGTATATGTGGAAAAAGCAAACCAATTGTCAGCAATATACTATTAATTTGTGTCTGTGTTGGATAGTTTAGGCCATATTTGAAACTCATGCCCATAACATAATGCATGTACAATAACTTAAATTACATTTCCAATATTATCATTTCACTTACCACCAAAGGAATGGAGCACACCAGGAAAACGATGGTCATAAATATCAGCAGCCAGAACATTTGGATCTCAGCCGCGGACGGGCAGGTGACGGAGGGCAGGAACACGCGCCGTGAGCCTACTTGCGCGGACACCTTCGCTCTCACTATCCGCGTCTTCTGGCTCATCCCCACAAGTGACCGACACACTGCGAAGTTGCACACAACTGTCACCGCAATCAACACCAACATGAACCCGCCATACAGAAACGAGTACGAGGCAGCGAGGGGGTCCGTCGCCCTCCAGTCCAAAAAACACCAAGTGCCCGGGAAGTGGCGCACATGCTTCCCGAAACCAAAGCTGGGCATGATGCACAGCACAATGTTAGCTAGGTAGATGCCCATGAGCGCCAAACGCGCCGTCGTCCGGTCAATGTATTGGGAGTAAAGATACGCGTGGTTTATGGCCAGGTATCGTTCCACTGCCATAGCGCACAGAATGGACATTCCAGCCGAGCCGAAAAAGAGCATAGAGAACGAGAAAAAGTCACACAGTAGCTCTCCACCGGGCCACCTCTGGGCTATGTAGGTGGCGATAACCACCGGGCTGGTGAAACAGGTGCCCAACAGGTCCGTGATAGCCATTCCAACAACCAGCGTATAGAAAGTGGTCTCCTTCTGCTCTTTCTTTGAGATGCATAACACAACAATGGCAATGAGGTTCCCCATGACTCCAAAAGCGAACATAGTGGCTGAAGTGACCAGCGATTTTGATTCCAGTCGCAGTGGCGGGAAAGTGCTTTGGTTGTGGGAGACACAGAGCGGTTGAACTAGTTCTGAAATGTTCGAGCCATCGCCATAGACGGAATTATTCATAATTCCTAACTGAAACAAAACAAAATAGCTTCAAGTTCTTAGAAACGTTCCCTTCCGAAAATTTCCAGAAGTGTCTCTTCACAAGTTATGAACACATCAAAAGCAATATATATATATATATATATATATAAAACGTAGCCTACGACACCACAGAACACATGTTTCTGAGCTTTGATTTTCTTCTACCAGCAGTTTCCAACATTTCCCACAACAGTGTGCTTTGGTTTGTGTTGTTTCTACAACTGCACCTGCCGCTGCTGGTATTTAAGCTACAGGCTGCTCGCTCGCGCACAGCTACTGATGTCAATAATGTGACGTCAGGTGCACGAGGTATCGCCTACTACGATATTTCTAGTTTCAATATTGGACCCTGCACGACTTCAGCACAGAAATAGACCAATTATGACAAACGTCTATCCTTGGAAAGTAAGTGCGTGACATTTTTTTACAATAAACGTTCAACCGTTTGTTTTCATACATGCACTTATTCAACAGTAGACATGTAGTCGGTCTACTCAGTGCACAGCCCAGCAACAGAGCCCGGTGTTCTGAACCACATCTATGCTTTTATTAATGTTACAGTCGGGAGTAGCTACTTTATGTCAGGTATGTAAGGTCCCCTAGCACGTCAGGACCATGGACAGCAACTAACCAGTCAAGACTATGCAGCTTCACTATTGATTTGAGGAAACATAGCCTATTTGTTGGATAGACTGACACTCAAAACTGTCACTCAATGTTGCTCGAGGAAATATTTACTGGATGTTGAAAGGTGCCACCATGGATTCCCAATCAATCAATGAGAACACTGACATTGGGCTACCAAGGGTAAGAGTTACATAAACTGGCTTTTGGTATGTATGTATGTTGGTATGTAAATGCAATAGAGAACGCTTGAAAGCGATCCATTTGCAGGCAGGAATTTCTTCTTCTTGAGAACATATTGCGAATGATTACAGGACTTGAACTTGTAAGATGCTGGGAACCTTTAAGTACAGATAGTCTCTCGGGGGTGGCGTTGTTGTTGTGATTCAAGAAAGGTTGGCACTGAAGAAGCACTACCATTACTTATTTTCTATTTTTGTGGCACAAAACATTTCCGGCAGTCAAAGGCCACAGCCTAGATTCAACCTAAGATACCTGTCACCTCCGACACAGCACAGTTGATGGTTATCGTGGGTTAATGCTGAAATGATTGAATCTTAGCTTCCTTGGTACAATGGGACCAATGGAATAATGAATGCCACGATCTATGCCTACCCAACACACCACTCACACTAAATCAACCTGAAACTGAAAAGCCCCAATGCAGTAATGTTTCTTATTAACTCTTCTGATAAAAGCACCACCCTTTTCCCACCTCTTCAGGTTTTTGGTGGGTCAGTTCCTGGTGTTTAATTGGCAATTAATTGGCAATCCACTTCAATATGAGCAGTACAACAAGACTAGAGACTCTGTTTGTTTTACTTTAACAACAAATTACCTAGTTAGCTAATAAAAGTTTACAATAGTTTTCCTATTCATATCTGGATCCTGGGACGCAGTTAGTGTTAATGCTGGGACCGCTGATATATGTCCAGGGATCCTAGCTCAAACAAGGTGGTAATACATTGGCAAAGCAGCTAGCCTAGCTGCTAGCTATCAGCTAGGCAACCTGGGCTACTATTGCTGGATACCAAGCACTCTAAGTAGTTAGCCCTTGTGGCTAGGACCGTACTTCAATTTGTCTCGTTTTTAGGACCACCGATGCTGGATGTGAATGTATTGAAGACCACACAGGATACACTTTCCATAAACTGTTCCTCTATGCGGAATGAAATCACCACAGTCAGGGAGGGCCTCCAGAACATGTCTGGGAAGGCAGAATGAAATCACCACAGTCAGGGAGGGCCCCCAGAACATGTCTGGGAAGGCAGAATGAAATCACCACAGTCAGGGAGGGCCCCCAGAACATGTCTGGGAAGGCAGAATGAAATCACCACAGTCAGGGAGGGCCCCCAGAACATGTCTGGGAAGGCTGATTACCTGGATGGACAATCAAGGATAAATAATCTTGTAATAGATGGTATCCAGGAGAGCCAAAGTGAGACATGGGCTGAATCAGAGGACAAAGTTTGAAAGCTGTTCTCTGAGGAGCTACAACTGGATCAACAGGTAGAGCTGGAAAGTGCTCACCGGTCTGGGAAACCAGGGGTCACTAGTGGCGCCAATGGTGGTGCCAATGGAACCAGACCCAGGCCAATTGTAGTGACATTTCTCAGGTTCAAGGATAAGCTTTCAGTCCTTGAAAAAGCCAAACGCCTTAAAGGGTCCTTCGTCTTCATCAATGAGGATTTGTCAGGATTTGTCAATCTCTCATATTTTTAATAAGTGCTTGATGTATGGGGTATGCCCAGAAGTCTGGAAAGAGTCAAAGGTTATTCCATTACCTAAAGATACAATAATCTGCATTCTTCTCTACTCTATCTTTACTAATGATTTACCTTCAATAATGAACAAAGCAAGAGTGGTCATGTATTCAGATGACTCTACAATATATAGCACAGCATCAGAATGTAATGAGCTGTGAACTAAGAATGGTGTCTGAGTGGGTTGATATGAACAAATTGATGTTGAACATTTCTAAAACTAAATGTTTGGTTCAAAATATATGCTTGCTGATGACCCCCAATTTAATTTGTCGATGAATAGAACGCATGTAGAGCAAGTGAAAAAAATGAAACTACTAGGAGTCATGTTGGACGCAGCTTTATCATGGTCAGACCACATAAATAATATTGTTATTAAGATGGGTAAGGGAATTGCTGTCACAAGAAAATGTTCAGAGTATGTAACATCTAGCACACTGAAACAGGTGATTCAATCCCTGGTCCTATCACACTTAGAGTACTGTCCAGTTATATGGTCAATCCCTGGTCCTATCACACTTAGAGTACTGTCTGGTTATATGGTATTATCCAAATGCATCAGAATCTCTCATGGCTTCACGTTAAAAACAAATTCCTATCTAGTCTTCTGATTTTCTTTGGGAATGTTATATTTTTTAAAAACACAGTATTTTTCAGTCCAGCCAGTACATACTAGCAACACGCATAACCACCAAACTAGACAGGCAAATTCAGGGCAGCTTAAACAACCCAAGCCAAGGACAAAACACTTTACATCTACAGTTTTATATAGAGCCATAGCTGAATGGAACTCTTTAACAATCCATATTTCTCAGGCAAAAGTAAATCCACCTTCAAGAAAGAAATAAAAGAACATCTACTGCGATAGATCATATGACTGGACAGGAAATGGAAAGCATCAACTGAATGTTAAATGTGTTTCCTGTCAGGTATTTTAATTATCTGTATTGTCTACTTGTTGAATGTTTGTGAAGTCTTGATTGTGGTTGTTTGTAATGTCTTGTTAATTGGTGTTGGACCCCAGGAAGATTAGCTAGCGTTACGGCGTGAGCTAATGGGGAGCCTAATAAAAATGACAAAATGACACATTGAGTCAAGCTAACAGAGCTGACCAGCCAATGACCTCCTATGGTTGAGTGTAGACTAGCCTAGGGGTGCGAAGGTGAACAGCAAGGCACTGGAGTGAAGAACCACCTGTCTGGCTGGCTCCCGTCTCTCCACTGGGATTTTCCGCCTCTGACCCTATTACGGGGGCTGAGTCACTGGCTTGCTTGCGTTCTCCCGTGCCGTCTCTAGGAGGGGAGCATCACAAGCTTTTTTCGCTATACTCAACTTGAATGGGTTGAATCACTAACCTGATCTTCCTGTTGGGTTTTGCTTCCCCTCATGCGGTAGAGGAAATCTTCATGGGCTATATTCAACCTGGTCTCAGGGTAGAAAGTTAGTGGTCAAGTGGATATCCCTTTCGTGGCGTGGAAGCTTTGTTTTGGCAAAGTGGGTGGGGTTATATCCTACCTGGTTGGCCCTGTCCAGGGTTACTTTGGACAAGGCCAAAGTGTCCCCTGACCCCCGTCTCAGTCTCCAGTATCTATGCTGCAATAGTCTTTGTGCCGGGGGGCTAGGGTCAGTCTGGCCTATCTGGTGTAATCTTCCTGTATTATTTGGTGTTCTGTGTGATCTTAGGTATACTCCCTCTAATTCACCCATCTCTCTCTCCCCCCTTCCGGAGGACCGGAGCCCTAGGACCATGCCTCAGGACTACCTGGCCTGATGACTTCTGGCTGTCCGCGTCCCGTCCACCTGGTCGTGCTGATGATCCAGTTTCTTCCTACGGCTATGGAACCCTGACCCGTTCACCGGACGTGCTACCTGTCCCAGACCTGTCGTTTCAACCCTTTCTCTCCCTCTCCAACCAAGGTGTATGAAGTAGAAAACTGAAGTAGAGATATTGAGCAACTCTTGGAGGACAATGGAAGTAAATAAAAAAAGCCTATTTATTGTTAAAAGTGAAACTTTATTTTGGCCTTTTTCAGGCCTTCTAGTAATCTTCCCACAGGGTAATACTCTGTACCTGACTATGTAACGGAATTCCTCTTCTTCAGAAGAGGAGTAGCAAGGATCAGACCAATGTGCAGCGTGGTACGTGTCCATAATGATATATTTAATAAATCAACAGACCACTGAACAAAATAACAAAAGTACAAACAAACAACCGTAACAGTCCCATATGGTGAAAACACTGACACAGGATACAACCACCCACAAAACACAATAGAAAACAGGCTACCTAAATATGGCTCCCAATCAGAGACAACGACTGACCCCTGCCTCTGATTGAGAACCATACTAGGCCAAACACATAGAAATACAACAGAACAAAACATAGAAAAACAACATAGAATGCCCACCCCAACTCACGCCCTGACCAACTAAAATAAAGACATACAAAAGGAACTAAGGTCAGAACGTGACAGACTAGGAGAAGGCACGGGAACATTAATAAAACAAGATAGCTTATCCTGTTCTGGTTGATTGTGTTTCTTGGGAAAGTCTGGGGAGAAACTCTGTCTAGAAGTCCATTAGGCTGGGATTCTGAACAAGCACTTTGTGACAACTGCTGATGTAAAAAGGGCTTTAGAAATACATTTGATTGGAGACATTTTCATGTTTTAGCATTTGTTTTTTTATGTTTTATCCCGGGCTGAAGAAACAGGTGCAATGTTTGCAGCTGGAGGAAGTATGTAGTAAATCTGTGCCAAAACTAAGTTTGGAGGCCATTCTTTCACTCCTCTGATGGAGCTTGTCAGAAAAAAACAAAGCTTGTTTGACGTTTCATAAATGATTATCTCTCCGTTCTCTCTAATCTGACATTCTCCCTGACAATTAATGAAGAAGAGAATACTTACTCCCTATTCTTGAAAAGTTCAGACTGAACATTATTCCTTCTGTGTATCTGTCTAGCTGCCACTGCCTTTTGAGTCAACATGACTGTGCAAACTGCACAAAATGACCTAAGTGTGTTTTGATTGTCTTAAAGTGAGGATGAACTATACCTTTAATTGTCTGATGAAAGTTTAATGAAACTACTTGCTTCATTTCACTGTTAATGTCACGTCCTGACCTTAGTTCCTTTTTTATGTCTCTATTTTAGTTTGGTCAGGGCGTGAGTTGGGGTGGGCATTCTATGTTTTGGTTCTGTGTGTTATATTTCTTGGTGTTTGGCCTGGTATGGGTCCCAATCAGAGGCAGCTGTCAATTGTTGTCTCTGATTGAGAACCATACTTAGGCAGCCTGCTTTCCCACTATGGGTTGTGGGTAGTTGTTTTCCGTTTCAGTGTTTGCACCAGACGGGACTGTTTCTGTTTTCATTTATTCTCTTGTTTTTTTGTATTTAGTGTTCAGTTAATTAAAGGAAATATGAACACGTGCCACGCTGTGCTTTGGTCTACTCCTTCTTCCTCAGACGAACATCGTTATAGTTAAAGTGTAACCAAGCCAGGATTATCTGTTCAAATTGCAGGACAAATGCTGATAGTACATGGATATGATCATGAAAATAGTATGAATCATGAATATAGTATGAATCATGAATATAGTATGAATCATGAATATAGTAAAAATAAAAATTTGCATGCAGTTTTGCAAAAATGAACCAGACCGTTATTTATTTATTTTTACAACATCTTGTATAGTACTTTCAATCATGATCACGTTTTAGAGCCGCAAACAGTGAAAGGCCATTGACTTTCTTTACAAATACAGATGTATCTCACCAGTGGTAAATTTTTTTATTCTGGTATACACTGAGTGCTTTCTTTCATTCTATTTGTATCTTTGCAAAAAATAGAACATGTGTCAAAATTCACATGGGAATGGATGACCCAGGGTTGAGATTGCTGTATAGAGATTGATAGCAGATAGCAACTGGATGGCCTTCCATGTGAGTTTATTAATCTGCCAAGGAGGCTCACTGTGACTCTGAGACTCCACACAGTCAAGTATACCACAGCCAATATGAGCCCCACAAACCAGGGCTGGATAATCTAATCTGGAATAATGAAAAAATTTATCATATCCAATGGTAGAGGCTATAACAGTAGCCTACAATATGGCCGTGGCTCTCTGTCTCTGTCTGTGTAAGTGGATTCCTCTCTTCCTAGTGTGACGAGCTATCGGACAGATCCCCCTGGGTGTGTGTGTGGTTTTACGCACTGTCTGTACTCCTCTTAGTAATAACCCTGAGCCCTCCTTCGGACGTCAGCTCCCTCCGCCCACACACTCATACACGCACACGCCCGCCCGCCCGCGCGCACACACACACACACACACACACACACACACACACACACACACACACACACACACACACACACACACACACACACACACACACACACACACACACACACACACACACACACACACACACACACACACACACACACACACACACACACACACACACACACACACACACACACACACACACACACACACACACACACACACACACACACACACACGTATGGTATGTGTATATTACACAGAACATTCCTTGGGGATCCGTATCTAAATCAGAACAATTTAGCCTACCTCTCTCTCTCTCCACACAACTCTTTGAGCCGTAATGAAAAGTGGATAGGTTTGCTTAGGAAGTCAATATCCAGCCTAGATGTAGAGTAGGGATATCAGGGTACACATTCATTAGGTTAAATAGAGGGACATGTGTTTTGAGTTGAAGATCCCCTGCTAGTACGGTATGTGTTAAGGCATGCCACCTTTAAGTGGGCTATAGCCAATACCAGGGGTGTCAAACCCATTTTACCCAGGGGTCCTCATTCGGTCTTCAATGAAGTACTCACTGTCAAGTTTTCATTCGGTGGTCATTAGCGAGCTGGACACAGTCAATAAAATGCATGAATGTAGGTCCAGTATAATTTCTAACCCAGTTTAGATTTGGTTTTAGTCATTTTAAAGTATATTGTTTCCCCTATCCTCCCCAAAAAATTAAAACAACAAAAAAACTCAAACCACCTGCTGCCCGTATATTTGACACCCCTGGCCTATACCCTCCAACCATTTCATTCACTAGGGATTGTGGAGCCTCTGCTATCTCACCCCTATTCATAAGGCATGTTGTGTAGTATGTTGTCTGGTTGGTAACTGTTATGGTGATGAGCTGTGTCTCTTTTCATGTACTATTCATAAGGCATGTTGTGTAGTATGTTGTCTGGTTGGTAACTGTTATGGTAATGAGCTGTGTCTCTTTTTATGTACTATTCATAAGGCATGTTGTGTAGTATGTTGTCTGGTTGGTAACTGTTATGGTGATGAGCTGTGTCTCTTTTCATGTACTATTCATAAGGCATGTTGTGTAGTATGTTGTCTGGTTGGTAACTGTTATGGTAATGAGCTGTGTCTTTTGTCATGTTCTTGTCGTACTGCATTCAAAAGCTGCAATTAAAAACAAATGAGGTCCAAGCTCAACAAAGAAATGTGACAATTCACAGATGGTGTTACATCTGCCCCTGCCTCGCCCACTACTTCTCATCCGGTGTCAGCCCTGCCACTTCCACGTTGCCAGATCGTAGCCTCTGTTCAGTCAGTCAGCATTGCTAGCCGTTTGTTCCTGCATAGATCTTATTATCCTGTGGTGCCTGTTTTCCCTAGCCTGACGCTGCTTTTCTCACTGCTACAGTTCTTTCCGCTCTGACTCTGGTCCCTGTCGCCAGTCCCTGGTCTTGTCAGTCCCTGGTCTCGTCAGTCCTGCTCCCCTGCCCTGGATCCCCACTCCACTTCTTCCTTGGATTCCGCTCCGGACCTGCTAATCCTGCCCCTGCTCCACTTGCCCCAGACTCAGCCTCAGTTCCTGGTTCCTTGCTACCCGCCCAAGCTCCCCCTGGCCCGCACCCCATCTCACCCCCGTTTTTCAATAAATACCTTGTTTACCTTATCCCAGTCTCCTCGTCTGAGTCTGCACATGGGTTCAGCACCTCAGGCCAAAAGGTATTGCTCTTTGCGGGACCTGCCATTGCAAGTGGCATCGCAGAGACTTTCCCCCTGATTCATTGGTCCATTTGAGATTGACCATGTCATTAACCCCTCTGCTGTGTGCCTGAAACTCCCAGACTCTCTCAGGATCCATTTTACCTTCCATGTATCCATGATTTAAACCTGTCTGCTCCAGTCCTGTCTCCTCCTGCAGCAGCTCCTCCACCTCCTCGGCTCATCGATGACCATCTGCCTATACAGTCCGGCAGCTTCTGAACGTGCGCCGTCAGGGTCGTGACTGGCAGTACCTGGTGGACTGGGAAGGATACGGGCCTGAGGAACACTGTTGGGTTCCCCGCCGTCACGTTCTGGACCCCTCACTGTTACGTAATTTCCGTACCTCACACCCAGATAAGCTATGCCCGGTTGGGTGCCGGGGGAGGGTGTACTGTTACATCTGCCCCTGCCACGCCCTATACTTCTCATCTGGTGTCTTCCTAACCTGCCCTCTCTCTCTGTCTTGTCTGTGTGCTGGAGACCTGCGCTGGAACCCCGCTCTACTGCTTCCTTGGATTCTGCTCCGGACCTGTTTACCCTGCTTCTCTTGCTGCAGTCTGTTCCTGGTACCCTGCTACCCGCCCGAGCTCCCCCTGGCCTGCACCCCACCCCCCCACCCCCGCTTTTCAATAAATACCTTGGTTACCTTATCCCTGTCTCCTCATCTGAG
>NC_143049.1:31770000-31875000 GCF_057628025.1 Oncorhynchus mykiss
TGAGGGAAACTTGTTTCAGTCTTCCAGAGATTTGAGACTGGGACGGAGGTTCACCTTCCCACAGAACAATGATTCTAAGCATACTACTAAAGCAACACTTGAGTGGTTTAAGGGGAAATATTTAAATGTCTTGGAATGGCCTCGTCAAAGTCCAGACGTCATTCCAATTGAGAATCTGTGGTATGACTTAAAGATTGCTGCACACCAGCGGAACCCATCCAACTTGAAGGAGCTGGAGCAGTTTTGCCTTGAAGAATGGGCAAAAATCCCAGTGGCTAGATGTGCCAAGCTTATAGTGACATACCGCCAAGAGACTTGCAGCTGTAATTGCTGCAAAAGTTGGCTCTACAAAGTATTGACTTTGGGGGGGGGGGTGAATAGTTATGCACGCTCAAGTTTTCAGTTTGTTTATTTTTAATTCAAGCCTGGTTGGACTCGTTGACATGCGGTAGCTACCGTGCAGATCTTCAGCACAGGGACAAAGTCGTGCCACGAGTCTCCAGAAATAAACAGTTGTTGATAACATAACAATAAAGACCTTACGTCATCCCTAGACAACTGACTGGTAGCTAAACGCATAACGTATTTCAGCCACCTACAAGCAGTTATTTTTTTGATCATCTCGGGATGAAGAGGTAATATTCCACCTCTCGAACGTTCTGTTTGCTTTAATTGACACCTCTCCTGCACCCCTCTCAGTGTGGTTGCCAGACAAACACAGAACACTTGACAGGAAAAGACAACACTTAATTACATGAGCACTGAGTGCTGCCTGGTAAAGATGTTCTGTGTCTACAGTAGGTGTGGTTTGTTATTTATTACAGCAATAACTTCAGCAGGTTTCACTGCTTGAGTATTTCAGTTGCTCCAGGGGGGTTTGAACCAGTAGCAGAATAGACACAAATCCGTGTCCTAAATCTCTAGACGAGAAAATCAAAGATGTCAAAACCGTTAATTTGTTTGTTTTGCAGGTTTTTAATAAAGAAAACCGAGATGATTTTTATTGAAACATGAAAATAGACATTATGTGTCTGCATTGGACAGTTTGGCTGCTAAGAGCGAGATGAGTGCACTTCATTTATTTGTTCTTATTTATTAATACAGAAAATAGAGACTGCTTGGATTGAGACACTGCTGAGGGAGATGGTAGCCCTAGTGGGACAGAGGGAATTCAGAAGAGGAGGGAGTCAGAAGACTAGATTAAATTAGGTGTAGCCTCCTCCTGTCTCCCACCCCCTACCACACACACACAGATGCACACTGATGATATGACACAATACCCATAAGCTTGTGATGCCCTATTGCGTTCCCTGCATGCCCGCATCGAGACAAGAGTTAGCGGTGTTGGCTCGTAGAGGTAGACGTAACGTAACGTCAGCGTCATTATGATGTTGATAGTGTTTTGGGGCAGCAAAGCTCCATTCCGTCACACTGCTCAAATTCTTCCTGCAGGGGAAATCACTGGCTCCGTCCCACAGAGCCCGCAGGCTGCCCCCGATGCCAAGCTCATTAAATAGATGGCTATGACTCATAACTCTCTTTCACTCTTTCACCCTGTCCCTCTCTCTTTCACTTGTCCCTGAGGTAGTGCCCTCACTGTCTTGCAATACGTTCTATAGCACAATATTCTCATAGAATGGAGGAGCAATTTGCATGGTTAAACTGTAGTCAGGTCAAATAGATGCGTGGATGGGTAGTGTGGAATGGACCCCTGCAGGCTCCGTGATACATAATCATTGTGTGGTGTGTCACACCCCCACACAGATAGATAGCAGGACAGATAGATATGACTCTAATTGAAAAAGTTTATTCCCAAAACGCTATATCCAACATTTTTTCACATTTGTGTTTTTTCCGTCAGAAATGATTGCTTATGAGTACCTTCATTGGGTGTAATTGACATAATTTGAGTCAATTGGAGGTGTACCTGTGGATGCATTTCAAGGCCTAACTGCTTGACAACAGTGGGAAAATCCAAATAAATCAGCCAAGACCTCAGAAAAAAAATTGTAGACCTCCACAAGTCTGGTTCATCCTTGGGAGCAATTTCCAAACGCCTGAAGGTACCACGTTCATCTGTACAAACAATATTACACAAGTATGAACACCATGGGACCACGCAGTTGTCATACCGCTCAGGAAGGAAATGCATTTTGTCTCCTAGAGATGAACGTGCTTTGGTGTGAAAAGTGCAAATCAATCCCAGAACAACAGCAAAAGACCCTGTGAAGATGCTGGAGGAAACAGGTACAAAAGTATCCAAAACGAGTCCTATATCGACATAACCTGAAAGGCCTCTCAGCAAGGAAGAAGCCACTGCTCCAAAACCGCCATAAAAACAGCAGACTACGGTTTGCAACTGTTTGGCCATAATGACCATAGTTTTGTTTGAAGGAAAAGGGGGAGGCTTGCAAACCGAAGAACACCATCCCAACCGTGAAGCACGAGGGTGGCAGCATCATGTTGTTGGGGTGCTTTGCTGCAGGAGGGACTGGTGCACTTCACAAAATAGATGGCATCATGAGGAAGGAAAAGTATGTGGATATATTGAAGCAGCATCTCAAGACATCAGTCAGAAAGTTAAAGCTTGGTCACAAATGGGTCTTCCAAACGGAAAATAACCCCAAACATACTTCCAAAGTTGTGGCAAAATGGCTTAAGGACAACAAAGTCAAGGTATTGGAGTGGCCATCACAAAGCCCTGACACCCTATCATACCTATAGAAATTTGTGGGCAGAACTGAAAAAGCATGTGTGAGCAAAGAGGCCTACAAACCTGACTCAGTTACACCAGCTCTGTTAAGAGGAATGGGCCAAAATTCACCCAACTTATTGTGGGAAGCTTGTGGAAGGCTACCTGAAACGTTTGACCCAAGATAAACAATTTCAAGGCAATGCTACCAAATAGTAATTGAGTGTATGTAAACTTCTGACCCACTGGGAATGTAATGATGTAATTTTGGATGTAATTTTGGAGAAATGTCCTCTGGTCTGATTAAACAAAAATATAACTGTTTGCCAATAATGACCATCGTTATGTTTGGGGGGAAAGGGAATTGTGAAAAACTGAGTTTAAATGTATCTGGCTAAAGTGTATGTGAACCTCAGACTTCAACTGTAGTAGTCTGATAATACTGTGGTATTAGAGGAGGGAGGAAGCAGAAGGTGAACATTTCCTCTCGCAATGACGTCATCGTCTGCAGCTTATCATTTTACACATTCTGTCTATTTGACATTTTAAGGTTAGATGAAATGATGAAAATGGCACCCAGAGAGGGTAAAATGTCTATGTTATATTGCTGTGTATTGTGTACAGATGGATCAGAGGAAAAATGACTCGCTGTACGTGTCTATTTTCAATGGAGTAAAGCGGTATTTAGAAGATATTAAACTGGGTGGTTTGAGCCCTGAATGCTGATTGTCTGAAAGCTGTGGTATATCAGACCGTATTCCACGGATATGACGAAGCATTTATTTTTACTGTTTTGTTTATAAAAGGAATAAGTCACGTTGTCGTTGCGTCGTACCACTTAGCCGTGGTATATTGGCCATACACCACACCCCCTCAGGCTTTATTACTTTAATAACACATGGTAGATGATGAGAGAGAGTGAGGAGAAAGTCTATCATAAAGAACAATATATCAATATTACATTTTGCACTTTAAGATGTTTTGTTGTTTTAAGGACACGTTTCCATTTGTTATTCTTTGGAGAGGACTGTAATGACACTACTCCAGCTTCAAAATCCCCCTAATGGTCTCCCTACAGAACATGTCAACAGATGTGTGTGTGTGTGTACAAGTGCTCTGGTTACTGTGCAGGGACTAACGGATCCATTTTGGTCCTTTTCTCATGTGGAGAGGCTGAGTCAACGTCCTCCAATGATTGAAAACAGACATTCACTCTAATGGTCCCTTCACAGGGAGTCTGTCTCATCACACTCACTCTGCCAGGTGGCTGGCGCCATATTGGACATCTTCATCATGCTACGCTTGGCCTGATCACAGAAACCAATTAATAGACACACACATGTCTAACACAAACTCATGCACACACAGGTTGCGCAGATATACACAAATACATACATACTGTATCATGAAGGCTCACTCACACACGCACACACGGACACACGCACACACGCACACACGCGCACACGCGCACACACGCACACACACACACACACACACACACACACACCATATAAACTGGTTACAGACATGTTACATAGGCATAGGTTTGGTTCCTGCATGTGTCTGGCACCGTCTCCTATCTTAACTTATTGAACAAATTCTGGGGGTTCTGCCAGATGGTCCTAAGGAAGAGGTCATGACGGCCCCCCTCATATCTTTACCAGGCACAGGCTGGAACCAACAATTGTTTATGACACCAAAGACAAAATAAAAAAATTCAAGACTTTCTCTTCACAAAGTAAAAATTCATTGACAGTACAAATACTGTGTGTCCCCACAAGGTTAGTTAAACAAGACTGTTTGTGTGTGTGTGTGTGTGTGTGTGTGTGTGTGTGTGTGTGTGTGTGTGTGTGTGTGTGTGTGTGTGTGTGTGTGTGTGTGTGTGTGTGTGTGTGTGTGTGTGTGTGTGTGCGTGCGTGCGCGTGCGTGCGTGCGTGCGTGCGTGTGTGTGTGTGTGTGTGTGTGTGTGTGTGTGTGTGTGTGTGCGTGTGTGTGTGTGTGTGCGTGCGTGTGTGTGTGTGTACTCAGCACTCAAACATAGAGTTGTTGACATGAATTGACAAGAACAAGACGTGGGAATGTACTGGCTCACTAGTGCCCAACTCCCTCTACCAAGCCTCTTGTGGTATCTTCCAACTACATTATAGCTCCCAAGTCGGCCTGTCTGTCTGCATAGACACAGTCGAAGTTAAGAATCTTAATGACTGTTCTGTCTGGCACTGGTGAGAACAAATAAAGGAAGCAATCAAATGATATCGCTCTGTAGGTGTCCAAATCATTGAAGTACAGATCATCTTTCTATATTTTGGATGTAAATAAGATTGGCATGTGATTACATATAATATAATGATTATTATTACTATTATTAACATCTCCACACCAGTCTAACCACAGTGGGAGAGAGGGGGGGGGGGGGCGAGAGAGAGAGAGAGAGAGAGAGAGAGAGGGGGGGGGAGGGAGAGAGGGAGAAAGAGACAGAGGGAAGGAGAGAGGAGGAGGGAGGGAGAGAGAGTGGGAGGGAGACAGAGGGAAGGAGAGAGGGGGAGGGAGGGTGAGAGAGCGGGAGGGAGACAGAGGGAAGGAGGGAGGGGGAGGGAGGGAGACAGAGGGAACGAGAGAGGGGGAGGGAGGGAGAAAGGGAGGGAGACAGAGGGAAGGAGAGAGGGGGAGGGAGGGAGACAGAGGGAACGAGAGAGGGGGAGGTAGGGAGTGAGAGAGGGAGGGAGACAGAGGGAAGGAGAGAGGGGGGGCGAGAGAGAGAGAGAGAGAGGGAGAAAGAGACAGAGGGAAGGAGGGGGGGAGGGAGGGAGACAGAGGGAAGGAGAGAGGAGGAGGGAGGGAGAGAGAGCGGGAGGGAGACAGAGGGAAGGAGAGAGAGGGAGGGAGGGAGACAGAGGGAATGAGAGAGAGAGAGGGGGGAAGAGAGAGAGGGAGAAAGAGAGAGAAAGGGGGGAAGAGATAGAGAGAGAGAGAGAGAGAGGGAGAGAGAGAGAGAGAGCGAGAGAGAGAGAGAGAGAGGGGGAGAGTGAGAGTGAGAAAATTACAACATAAAACACCCAATCATGCATGCACAGCAGAATTAGACCGATAACCACTATTTATCAAAATCCAGAAAAGAGCTGTTAAATTCTACAACCACCTTAAAGTTAAAGGAAGTGATTAACAAATCTTCCATAAGAAAGCCATCACCTACAGAGAAATATGTACAGACTCAGTGAGCATAGCCTTGATATTGAGAAAGGCCACCGAAGGCAGGCCTGACTCTGAAGGGAAGACAGGCTATGTGCAAACTGCCCACTAAATGAGGTGGAAACTGAGCTGCACTTCCTAACTTCCTGCCAAATGTATGACCATATTAGAGCCACACAGATTACACAGAGCCACAAAGAATTTGAAAACAAATCCAAATTTGATAAACTCCCATATTTATTGGGTGAAATACCACGGTGTGCAATCACAGCAGCAAGATGTGTGACCTGTTGCCACAAGAAAAGGGCAACCAGTGAAGAACAAACACCATTGTAAATACAACCCATATTAATGTTTATTTATTTTACCTTTTGTATTTTCACATCATTACAACACTGTACAGTGCCTTGCGAAAGTATTCGGCCCCCTTGAACTTTGCGACCTTTTGCCACATTTCAGGCTTCAAACATAAAGATATAAAACTGTATTTTTTTGTGAAGAATCAACAACAAGTGGGACACAATCATGAAGTGGAACGACATTTATTGGATATTTCAAACTTTTTTAACATTTCAAAAACTGAAAAATTGGGCGTGCAAAATTATTCAGCCCCTTTACTTTCAGTGCAGCAAACGCTCTCCAGAAGTTCAGTGAGGATCTCTGAATGATCCAATGTTGACCTAAATGACTAATGATGATAAATACAATCCACCTGTGTGTAATCAAGTCTCCGTATAAATGCACCTGCACTGTGATAGTCTCAGAGGTCCGTTAAAAGCGCAGAGAGCATCATGAAGAACAAGGAACACACCAGGCAGGTCCGAGATACTGTTGTGAAGAAATTTAAAGCCGGATTTGGATACAAAAAGATTTACCAAGCTTTAAACATCCCAAGGAGCACTGTGCAAGCGATAATATTTAAATGGAAGGAGTATCAGACCACTGCAAATCTACCAAGACCTGGCCGTCCCTCTAAACTTTCAGCACATACAAGGAGAAGACTGATCAGAGATGCAGCCAAGAGGCCCATGATCACTCTGGATGAACTGCAGAGATCTACAGCTGAGGTGGGAGACTCTGTCCATAGGACAACAATCAGTCGTATATTGCACAAATCTGGCCTTTATGGAAGAGTGGCAAGAAGAAAGCCATTTCTTAAAGATATCCATAAAAAGTGTAGTTTAAAGTTTGCCAAAGCCACCTGGGAGACACACCAAACATGTGGAAGAAGGTGCTCTGGTCAGATGAAACCAAAATGGAACTTTTTGGCAACAATGCAAAACGTTATGTTTGGCGTAAAAGCAATACAGCTCATCACCCTGAACACACCATCCCCACTGTCAAACATGGTGGTGGCAGCATCATGGTTTGGGCCTGCTTTTCTTCAGCAGGGACAGGGAAGATGGTTAAAATTGATGGGAAGATGGATGGAGCCAAATACAGGACCATTCTGGAAGAAAACCTGATGGAGTCTGCAAAATACCTGAGACTGGGACGGAGATTTGTCTTCCAACAAGACAATGATCCAAAACATAAAGCAAAATCTACAATGGAATGGTTCAAAAATAAACATATCCAGGTGTTAGAATGGCCAAGTCAAAGTCCAGACCTGAATCCAATCGAGAATCTGTGGAAAGAACTGAAAACTGTTGTTCACAAATGCTCTCCATCCAACCTCACTGAGCTCGAGCTGTTTTGCAAGGAGGAATGGGAAAAAATTTCAGTCTCTCGATGTGCAAAACTGATAGAGACATACCCCAAACGACTTACAGCTGTAATCGCAGCAAAAGGTGGCGCTACAAAGTATTCTCTTAAGGGGGCTGAATAATTTTGCACGTCCAATTTTTCAGTTTTTGATTTGTTAAAAAAGTTTGAAATATCCAATAAATGTCGTTCCACTTCATGATTGTGTCCCACTTGTTGTTGATTCTTCACAAAAAAATACAGTTTTATATCTTTATGTTTGAAGCCTGAAATGTGGCAAAAGGTCGCAAAGTTCAAGGGGGCCGAGTACTTTCGCAAGGCACTGTATATAGACATAATATGACATTTGAAATGTCTTCCAATGCCAATAAAGCCCTTAAATTGAAATGTAATTGAGAGAGAGAGAGATTTATAAAAGGATTAATCACTCTCTAAATGGTAGGTCTGGAGTGTCAGTGTAATGTTTGGAGACTTGTTTGAAAGATGGTGCATGTTATCTGTGGAAGATAATGAGGACTGTTCTAGAAAGAGAGCTCTGAAAAAAGGGAACTCTCTCACCTCACTATATTGGAAAGGTTAGCTGTGTGTGTGTGGGTGTGGGTGTGTGTGTGTGTTGTGTGGAGGACAGAGAGCGAGAGTGTGAAATCTGTGGTACCTGAGGCAAGGAAGCGTGTGTGTGCATACGCTCCTGTGTGTGTGTGTTTGAATGAGTGTGAGTGTGTTTGTGTGACAGGCTGGCCAATACCTTGTCATCTAAAAGGCTTAAAAGAGAAATAGAAATAAATAGTTATAAAAGTACTTCATTTATTTTTTAAACTAAAAAGTAAAATCACTTGGATGGAGTCAAAAACGGCAGGGTAGTGGCAGGGGCAGCAGGGGTACGTAGTGGTTAGAGTGTTGGACTAGTAACCAAAAGGTTGCAAGTTCAAATCCCTGAGCTGACAAGGTAAAAATCTGTTATTCTGCCCCTGAACAGGCAGTTAACCCACTGTTCTAAAGAATTTGTTCTTAACTGACTTGCCGAGTTAAATAAATAAAAAAATAAAATGTAAACAACTGGCTTTCCTTCACAATGTCCTCCCACTTCTTAAGTCTCACATGTTCTCTCCCTTCTCCAGTCTCACAATGTCCTCTCCCTTCTCCAGTCTCACAATGTCCTCCCACTTCTTAAGTCTCACATGTCCTCTCCCTTCTCCAGTCTCACAGTGTCCTCTCCTTCTCCAGTCTCACATGTCCTCTCCCTTCTCCAGTCTCACAATGTCCTCTCCTTCTCCAGTCTCACAATGTCCTCTCCTTCTCCAGTCTCACATGTCCTCTCCCTTCTCCAGTCTCACATGTCCTCTCCCTTCTCCAGTCTCACAATGTCCTCTCCTTCTCCAGTCTCACAATGTCCTCTCCTTCTCCAGTCTCACAATGTCCTCTCCCTTCTCTAGTCTCACAATGTCCTCTCCTTCTTAAGTCTCACATGTCCTCTCCCTTCTCCAGTCTCACAATGTCCTCTCCTTCTCCAGTCTCACAATGTCCTCTCCTTCTCCAGTCTCACAATGTCCTCTCCTTCTCCAGTCTCACAATGTCCTCTCCTTCTCCAGTCTCACAATATCCTCTCCTTCTCCAGTCTCACAATGTCCTCTCCCTTCTCCAGTCTCACAATGTCCTCTCCTCTCCTTCCTGTGTGTGTGTACTTATAAAAAACACATGGCTGGAGAATGAAACAGATGTCTCTCCTTCACAGTGTATGTGGCATAGTAGCCTTCAAGTACTCAGCACTCAAACATAAAGTTGTTGGCATGAATTGACAAAAAGAACAAGATGTGGGAATGTAAAGGCTAATTGTAGTGCCCAATTCCCTCTACCAAGCCTCTTGTGGTATCTTCCAACTACATGATAGCTCCCAAGTCTGCCTGTCTGTCTGTATAGACACAGTCATGTGTTCATTGAATCAAGGTGTCTGAAAACACATCATATAATCTTAATCACATTTGGTTCTGTCTGCCACTGGTGAGAACAAATAAAGGAGCAATCGATTTAGTCCAAGATTATTGACAAGCTGAGTATTACTACTCCGCTTGATAAAAATATATTTACGACAGTGACATGGAGCGCACCGAGGTAAGATTTTATATCACTCTGTAGGTGTCCAAATGAAAAAGTACAGACAGATCATCTTTCTATAATTTGGATGTAAATGAGATGGGCATGTGATCACATCTGCGTTATGAAACGAATATTGTGATTATCTGTACATGTCACTGTCAGGTTATTATTATAAAGGGAGAGAGAGGAGAGGAAGACAGCATTATTATTATAAAGGGAGAGAGAGGAGAGGAAGACAGCATTATTATTATAAAGGGAGAGAGAAGAGAGGAAGACAGCATTATTAATATAAAGGGAGAGAGAGGAGAGGAAGACAGCATTATTATTATAAAGGGAGAGAGAGGAGAGGAAGACAGCATTATTATTATAAAGGGAGAGAGAGGAGAGGAAGACAGTATTATTAATATAAAGGGAGAGAGAGGAGAGGAAGACAGCATTATTAATATAAAGGGAGAGAGAGGAGAGGAAGACAGCATTATTATTATAAAGGGAGAGAGAGGAGAGGAAGACAGCATTATTAATATAAAGGGAGAGAGGAAGACAGCATTATTAATATAAAGGGAGAGAGAGGAGAGGAAGACAGCATTATTATTATAAAGGGAGAGAGAGGAGAGGAAGACAGCATTATTAATATAAAGGGAGAGAGAGGAGAGGAAGACAGCATTATTATTATAAAGGGAGAGAGGAAGACAGCATTATTAATATAAAGGGAGAGAGGAAGACAGCATTATTAATATAAAGGGAGAGAGAGGAGAGGAAGACAGCCTGCTTTAATAATAGATAAATATGCTAATCAAACTTTCACCAAATGCTCTCATGGAGGGATTTACAATAATGATAACATCAGACCAAAACCACACCTGTTACACATCTACAGCAATGGTCTGTTTTTATACACTCTCCTATTCCAATTGTATAATGATTGAATGCACACCCCATAGCAAACAAACAAACAAACTAACCACACCAATCAATCAACCAACCAACCACACAACTAACCACACTATCCATCCATCCATCCAACCAACCAACCACTAGAACTAACCAAACACACCAACCACACCAACCAACCAACCCAACCAACCAAACAACCACACTAATCACACCAACAACCAACCACACCAACCAACCACACCATCAAACAACACCAACCAACCACAGAGAGAGACCAAATAACAAGAAGGGAATTTACACAATAGCTCTTAGAGTTCAGTCATTACCCAGTTCAGTCATTACCCAGAGAGACAGTTCAGTCATTACCCAAAGAGACACAGTTCAGTCATTACTCAGAGAGACTGTGTTCAGTCATTACCCAGAGAGACAGTTCAGTTATTACCCAGACAGTTCAGTCATTAGCCAGAGAGAGAGCAAGAGATAATTTTATTTGAACTCTCTGTGGCAAATTACTAATTTTGATACAGAGAAGGACTGCAGCGGCCTCCCGAGTGGTGCTGTGGTCTAAGGCTGTGCCACTAGAGATTCTGTGTTCGAGGCCAGGCTCTATCACAGCCGGACGCGCCTGGGAAACCCATGGGGTGGCGCACAATTGGCCCAGTGTCGTCTGGATTAGAGGAGGGTTTGGCTGCCAGGGATGTCCTTGTCCCATCGTGCACTAGCGACTCCTGTGGCGGGCCGGGCGCAGTGCATGCTGACACGGTCTCCAGGTGTATAGTGTTTCCTCCGACGCATTGGTGCGGCTGGCTTCCGGGTTAACTGGTCATTGTGTCAAGAAGCAGCGCGGCTTGGTTGGGTTGTGTTTCAGAGGACACATGGCTTTCGACCTTCGCCTCTCTCGACTCCGTACGGGAGTTGTAGCGATGAGACAAGACTGTAACAACCAATTGGATACTACAAATTTGGGTGAGAAAAAGGTGGAAAAAAGGGAAGAAGAAAGAAAAGGACTGCAGCATGCCAAAAGCTACTGCTCCAAAAGCTCCCACTAACGCCAGACATTTTACATCATTCTTTTTTTTAAAGAAACAAAACATCATCCCTGAACAAGGGAAAGGGGAGATGAGTTGCGCTGTGAGGAAGGCAGATAGCTTGCTTTGTTAATAGGTAAACCCAGACATTTGGGAAACAACAATATTAGCTATGGTAGCAACAATGCTTCTTTATTCTCAACACTTTATGTACCAGGGACTGCCACATAGGGGGATAACCTAACTTTTCCTATGAGGATAACCTAAGTCATGACTGGCTCTTGAAATTGTATTAAAGAGATGCTAGCTCACTAGCTGATAAACTGGCTGGCTAGCAGCAACCAGTGGTTAAGAAACACTGGTGCACAAATGATTTGATTTATTGTGTCCCTTTTGGGTAATTGTTCTAGAATATTATCTCAAACACCACAGCATCACAAACAATATTACAACCACCAACATCACATGTTGATAAACTATAATTTCAGGGATAAAGTGGGTCAAAGTGGGTCATAGTTTAAGGAACCTATGGAATCTCAGTTCATTAATAATCACAGATAGACATTAATATTTAGGTTTAAAAGTCTGTCACGAGAAACTATAGACATCAGGAGACAGGCGGAGAACCTATACACCAGGAGCTAATTGTGGTGGACAGCTTGGTCTAATGAGACTTTGGCTGGGATTCAATCCGAGGCGTACTGTAAAGCACTGTCGACCATGTTTGCGGAGATCGCATTCACGGTAAATGCTGAAATGACCTTTAAATGTCAAGTGCACTGCAACGGTCCTCGGATTGATGAGCTTTGCCTTCCTCCTCCTGTGGCCATTGGAGCATGCCGCCCTCCGCAGGAACATCCAACTATCCCTGCGGCCCCCTGCCAGTTGAGAACAAGTTCTCATTTACAACTACGACCTGGCCAAGATAAAGCAAAGCAGTGTGACAAAAAACAACACAGAGTTACACATAGGATAAACAAAAGTACAATCAAAAACACAATAGAAAAATCTATATACAGTGTGTGCAAATGGAGTAAGAAGGTAAGGCAATAAATAGGCCATAGTAGCGAAGTAATTACACTTTAGAAAATGAACACTGAACTGATAGATGTGTAGATGAAGATGTGCAAGTGGAAATACTGGTGTGCAAAAGAGCAAAAAGTAAATAAAAACAATATGGGGATGAGGTAGGTAGTTGGGTGGACTATTTACAGATGGGCTATGTACAGCTGCAGCGATTGGTAAGCTGCTCAGATAGCTGATGCTTAAAGTTAGTGAGGGATAAGAGTTAGTGAGGGATATATAAGAGATAAGTCTCCAACTTCAGCAATTTTTGCAATTCGTTCCAGTCATTGGCAGCAGAGAACTGGAAGGAAAGGAGGCCAAAGGAGGTGTGAGATATACATACTGGACCGTGTGCTACGGGTGGGTGTTGCTATGGTGACCAGTGAGCTGAGATAAGGCGGAGCTTTACCTAGCAAAGACTTATAGATGACCTGGAGCCAGTGGGTCTGGCGATTATTATGTAGCGAGGGCCAGCCAACGAGAGCATACAGGTCGCAGTGGTGGGTGGTATATGGGGCTTTGGTGACAAAACGGATGGCACTGTGATTGAATGCATCCTGTTCTTGAGTAGAGTGTTGGAGGCTATTTTGTAAATGACATCGCCGAAGTCGAGGATCAGTAGGATAGTCAGGTTTACGAGGGTATGTTTGGCAGCATGCGTGAAGGAGGCCTTGTTTTGCGAAATAGGAAGCTGATTCTAGATTTAATTTTGGATTGGAGATGCTTAATATGAGTCTGGAAGGAGAGTTTACTGTCTTGCCAGACACATAGGTATTTGTAGTTGTCCACATATTCTAAGAACCATCCAGAGTAGTGATGCTAGTCGGGCAGGTCAGTGTGGGCAGCAATCGGTTGAAGAGCATGCACTTAGTTTCACTAGCGTTTAAGAGCAGTTGGAGGCCATTGAAGGAGTGTTGTATGGCATTGGAGCTCGTTTGGAGGTTTGTTAACACAGTGTCCAAAGAAGGGCCAGATGTATACAGAATGGTGTCATCTGCATAGAGGTGGATCAAGGAATCACCCGTAGCAAGAGAGACATCATTGAAATATACAGAGAAAAGATTCGGCCCGAGAATTGAACCCTGTGGTACCCCATAGAGACTGCCAGAGGTCCGAACAACAGGCCTTCCGATTTGACACACTGAACACTATCTGAGAAGTAGTTGGTGAACCAGGCAAGGCAGTCATTTGAGAAACCAAGGCTGTTGAGTCTGCCGATAAGAATACGGTGATTGACAGAGTCGAAAGACTTGGCCAGGTCGATGGAGATGGCAGTACTGTCTTTTATCAATGGCGGTTATGATATCGTTTAGTACCTTGAGCGTGGCTGAGGTGCACCCATGACCGGAAACCGGATTGCACAGCAGAGTAGGTACGGTGGGATTCAAAATGGTCAGTGATCTGTTTGTTAACTTGGCTTTCGAAGACTTTAGAAAGGCAGGCAGGATGGATATAGGTCTATAACAGTTTGGGTTTAGAGTGTCTCCCTCTTTGAAGAGGGGGATGACCGCGGCAGCTTTCCAATCTTTGGGAATCTCGGACGATATGAAAGAGAGGTTGAACAGACTAGTAGAGGGGTTGCAACAATGGCAGTGGATAATTTTAGGAAGAGAGGGTCCAAATTGTCTAATCCAGATGATTTTTATGGCCAGGTTTAGCAGCTCTTTCAGAACATCTGCTATCTGGATTTGGGTGATGGAGAAGCTGAGGAAGCTTGGGCAAGTAGCTGTGGGGGGTGCAGAGCTGTTGGCTGGGGTTGGGGTAGCCAGGAGGAAAGCATGGCCAGCCGTAGAGAAATGCTTATTGAAATTCTCAATTATCGTGGATTTATCGGTGGTGACAGTGTTTCCTAGCCTCTGTGCAGTGAGCAGCTGGGAGGAGGTGATCTTATTCGCCATGGACTTTACAGTGTCCCAGAACTTTTTAAAGTTAGAGCAACAGGATGCAAATTTCTGTTTGAAAAAGCTAGCCTTTGCTCTCCTAACTGACTGTGTGTATTGGTTCCTGACTTCCCTGTAAAGTTGTTTATCGCGGGGGCTATTCGATGCTAGTGCAGTACGCCACAGGATGTTTTTGTGCTGGTTGAGGGCAGTTAAGTCTGGAGTGAACCTAGGGCTGTATCTATTCTTAGTTCTACATTTTTTGATAGGGGCATGCTTAGTTAAGATGGTGAGAAAATTACTTTTAGAGAACATCCAGGCATCCTCAACTGACAGGATGAGGTCAATATCCTTCCAGGATACCCGGGCCCGGTTGATTAGAAAGGACTGCACGCAGATGTGTTTTAGGGAGCGTTTGACAGTGATGAGGGGTGGTTGTTTGACCGCGGACTCATAATGGATGCAGGCAATGAGGCAGTGATCGCTGAGATCCTGGTTGAAAACCGCAGAGGTGTATTTGGAGGGCAAATTGGTCAGGATAATATCTATGAGGGTGCCCATGTTTACAGATTTAGGGTTGTACCTGGTGGGTTCCTTGATAATTTGTGTGAGATTGAGGGCATCTAGCTTAGATTGTAGGACAACCGCGGAGATTTGTATAAACCTTGCTATCTGTCTCTCCGACATTTGCAACATTGTTTCCAATATTCAAATTCGATCTCCAGCTGTCCCATAGTAATGAACGTGTTGGGAGTCGGGATGAGACAGACAGGCAGGCAGCTTTTCTTAGCAAGTCGAAATCATGAATCAGATGGCATAATATATGTATATGGATATATATTTTTTTTAAAAAGGTAAATTGAAAAAAGGTCAACCGAAACGAAGTGCAGCTAGTTTTCAGTCTTTCCTGCTTCAGTTTGAAGTGATTGTGTTAGCTGTGTTGTTGGCTAGCTCCTCTGAACAACAGTGTCCTAACGGGAGAGCACATTTTCTGTGTCAGGCGAAATCGTGCCTCATTAGCTCATTGTTATGGATGTGTCCAAATAAATATCAGTAGAAAACATCTTAAACAAATGCAAATGCAGCTACTGTGGTTATTCTGGCTGCACTGATTGATGTGACTGCAAGTTAGCCGTAGTTGGCTAGCTAGTAAGCAAGGGATAAGAACATTGCCAGCCAGTATGGCAATGGAACATTTAGAACAAACAACTGGGTTGCATCCATAGATACTGAACAAAAATACTGAACGACTGGGTTGCGTCCATAAATACAGAACAAAAATACTGAACGACTGGGTCGCGTCCATAAATACAGAAGAAAAAGACTGAACGACTGAGTCGCTTCTCTGGCAACCAAACCGAAAGAACTAACGACCAGCCGGTTTGGATAGCAACCCTAGATTTGTGTCGAGACTATATCTTGTGGAAGGATGAAATAGTATGAATAAATTCATCAAAATAAAGTTAATTAAAATATGTAAATCCTTATTTGAACATGTTGGTAACCTGTTGTATAAAAGTGATAATGCCCTTGAAGCTGGTGCTTGTAGGATATATTGGCACAATTTGCCAGCCCTTGACTGCGTTTCGGGGCTAACAACACCTGTGCCAATATATTCTCCCAACACCAGCTTCTAGGGCATTATCACTTAAAGAGAAGTGGTGAAATGATGTTCCAAGAACAGAACATATTGAGAAACATATATATATATATATATATATATATATATATATATATTGTAGTTTAACTAGGCAAGTCAGTTAAGAACAAATTGTTATTTACAATGGCGGCCTACACTGGCCAAACCCGGACAATGCTGGGCCAATAGTGTGCTGCCCTATGGGACTCCCAATCACAGCCGGTTGAGATACAGCCTGGATTCGAACCAGGGTGCTGTAAAGGAGTGCGTAACTGGCTGCAGGGAAGTCAAGCGCAGGGAGCAGAAATGGGTAGCAAATGGAGCCCTTTATTGAGGCGAACCAAACATGGTACTCAGAAAACTAAACACAAACGGGTTACAATAACCCGGTGCAAACCAGCCTGGAGTACACATACATTTACATATCACAATTCCACAGACAGACATGTGGGGAAACAGGGGGTTATATGCAAGACGAGTAATGAGAGAACGCAAACCAGGTGTGCAGGAAAACAAGACAAAACAAATGGAAAATGAATGATGGATCGGCGATGGCTAGAAGACCGGTGACGTCGACCGCCGAACGCCGCCCGAACAAGGAGAGAGACCGATCTCGGCGGAAGTTGTAACAGGTGCCCGTAGTGATGCCCATAGCACTGAGATGCAGTGCCTTAGACTGCTGCACCACTCAGGAGCCGAACACGTTGTTGACAAACAATGAAAAGACAGATGCTCAGATATATATTCACACTTGGACATCTGCAGTCCTTCCTGCTCTGATTTCTCTCTCCTTTGATGCTATACATACTCCTACGCAGGACTGGTTATCAAGCTGAAACATCTGTTTATGCTTCTCCTCTCGCAAAAAACAAATGTGATTTTCGACAACGTGTGTGCTATAAACATGTACAGTATTTGCTATTTTAGATTTCCCCTATATGAATACCTTTCACACACCCACATTGTCTATTGGCTGATGACTGAAATTCCTTCAGTCCTCTCCAGCCTTCCTCTCTGATCTCCGCTTGCTGACTGGAGACTCTGTCACTGCTCTGTCGTGTGTGTTTGGGTAGAAATTAACGAGCTAAGGTCCACTGTTGCCCAGAGCCCCATTTATCAAGGTGAAGTTCACTGGCCAACAAATCAGGTCCAGGCAACGTATGTGAGTTCCTGTTGAAGCTCTCCCCTCCATTTATCAGTGCAGAGCAGATGGAGTGTAGTACAGGCTGGTGAGTCCCACATGGCACCCTAATTCCCTATATATTGCAGGGCCTTCAGAAAGTATTCACAAATGTTGTTGTGTTACAAAGTTGTGTTAAAATGGATTTAATTGTCATTTTTTTTGTCAACGATCTACACAAATTACTCTGTCATGTTTAAGTGGAAGATATTTTTTTTTAAAGAAATGAAAACTAATGTAAAAACACATTGTGATTAGATAAGTATTCACCCCCCTGAGCAACAACTTTGGCAGCATTTAAAGCGATTACAGCTGTGGGTCTTTTTGGGTTAGTTGCTAAGATCTTTGTACACCTGCACTGTACGATACTTGCCCATTATTATTTTTTAAATTCTTCAAGGTCTGTCATGTTGGTTGTTGATCAGTGCTAGACAGTCATTTTAAAGTCTTGCCATAGATTTTCTATCAGATTTAAGTCAAAACTGTAATTAGGCCACTCAGGAGCATTCAATGTCGTCTTGGTAAGCAACTCTAGTGTAGATTTGGCTTTGTGTTTTAGTTTATTTTCCTGCTGAAAGGTGAATTTATCTCCCAGTGTCTGTTGAAAGGCAGACTGAACCATGTTTTTCCTCTAGGATTTTTCCTGTGCTTAGCTACATTCCATTTATTTTTATCCTGAAAATGTCCCCAGTACTTTCCAATGACAAGCATACCCATAACATGATGCAGACACGTTGTATTAAAGTGAATTCCTTTGCCATTACTTTAGTGCCTCTTTGGAATATCCTTCTTTTCACTCATTTAAGTTAGTATTTTGGAGTAACTACAATGTCCATTTAATACATTTTATATTCAGGCTGTCACACAACAAAATGTGGTAAAAAGTCAAGGGGTGTGAAAACTTTCTGAAAGTACTATAGAGCACTACTTTTGACCAGGGCACATAGAGCTCTCTGGTCAAGAGTAGTGCACTAGGGAATAGGGTGTCATTTGTGACACTAACATGGTCTTCTCAGTGGCTGGATAAGGGCCTGGCTGGGAGTCACTGCCTTCTGCTCTCTCCCCTGAACATGACCTCATCAATACCATTGTGACATTGCTTTACTGTCTAGCAGTAATCCTGCAAAGGGAGCACTGTCGCTACCTCACTCTCCAACCAAGGTGCATGAAATGAGGAGCAAACAAACTGAAGTAGAGATATTGAACAATTCTAGGAGGACAATGGAAGTAAATAAAAAAGCTCCTTTACTGTTACAAGTAAAATGTATTTTGGACTTTTTCAGGCCTTCCAGTAATCCTCCCACAGAGTAATACTCTGTACCTGACTAGGAGAAGGCACGGGAACATTAATAAAACAAGATAGCTTATCCTGTTCTGGTTGATTGGGTTGGTGTCTTTGGAGGCAGTGAGTGGAGTGAGTTCTCTCTCTCTCTTTCTCTCATCCCCCCTCTCCCTCCCTCCCTCCCTCCCTCCCTCCCTCCCTCCCTCCCTCCCTCCCTCCCTCCCTCCCTCCCTCCCTCCCTCCCTCCCTCTTTCTCATCCCCTCCCCCTCTCTCTCCCTTCCTCCCTCTCTTTCTCTCTCTCTCTCTCTTTCTCGTCCCCTCCCTCCCTCTTTCTCATCCCCTCCCTCCCTCCTTCTTTCTCATCCCCTCCCCCTCTCTCTCCCTCCCTCCCTCTCTTTCTCTCTCTCTCTCTCTCTCTCTCTCTTTCTCATTCCCTCCCTCCCTCCCTCTCTCTCTTTCTCACCCCCCCTCTCTCTCTCTCTTTCTCATCTCCTCCCTCCCTCCCTCTCTCTCTTTCTCACCCCCCCCCCCCCCCCCCTCCTCTCTCTCCTCTCTCTCTCTCTCAATTCAGTTCAATTTAAGGGCTTTATTGGCATGGGAAACATATGTTTACATTTCCAAAGCAAGTGAAATAGACAATAAACAAAAGTGAAATAAACAATAAAAAATGAACGGTAAACATTACACTTTCAAAAGTCATATTATGCATAAATACAGTGTTGTAATGATGTGAAAATAGTTAAACGAAAGGGAAAATAAATAAACATAAATATAGGTTATATTTACAATGGTGTTTGTTCATCAATGGTTGCCCTTTTCTTGTGGCAACAGGTCACAAATCTTGCTGCTGTGATTGCACACTGTGTTTTCACCCAATGGATATGGGAGTTTATCAAAATGGGATTTGTTTTCGAATTCTTTATGGTTCTGTGTAATCTAAGGGAAATATGTGTCTCTAATATGGTCATACATTTGGCAGGAGGTTAGGAAGTGCAGGTCAGTTTCCAACTAATTTTGTGGGCAGTGTGCACATAGCCTGTCTTCTCTTGAATGCCAGGTCTGCCTTCGGCTGCCTTCCTCAAAAGCAAGGCAATGCTCACTGAGTCTGTACATAGTCAAAGATTTCCTTAACTTTGGGTCAGTCACAGTGGTCAGGTATTCTGCCACTGTGTACTCTCTGTTTAGGGCCAAATAGCATACTAGTTTGCTGTTTTTTGGTAAATTCTTTCCAATGTGTCAAGTAATTATCTTTTTGATTTCTCATGATTTGGTTGGGTCTAATTGTGTTGCTATCCTGGGGCTCTGTTTGTGTTTGTGAACAAACCCCAGGACCAGCTTGCTTAGGGGACTCTTCTCCAGGTGTATTTCTCTGTAGGTGATGGCTTTGTTATGGTATGTTTGGGAATTGCTTCCTTTTAGGTGGTTGTAGAATTTAATGTCTCATTTGTGGATTTTGATAATTAGCGGGTATTGGCCTAATTCTGCACTGCATGCATTATTTGGTGTTTTACGTTGTACACAGAGGATATTTTTGCGGAATTGTGCATGCCGAGTCTCAATTTGGTGTTTACCCATTTTGTGAAGTCTTGGTTGGTGAGCGGACCCCAGACCTAACAACCACAAAGGGCAATGGGTTCTATAACTGATTCAAGTATTTTTAGCCAGATCTTAATTGGTATGCCAAATGTTATGTTCCTTTTGATGTCTCTCTCCCTCTTTTTCTCTCTCTATTCTCACAGTAGATTTAATTGTGAGATGGTGTAACGCTCATCTGAAGAAGAGGACCAAAGCGCCACGTGGTACATGTTCATGATAATTTATTCAAACTGACCACTGACACAAAATAACAAAGTGGACCAAAACGAACCAGGTCTGTCTGGTGCAGACACAAAACAGAAAACACCTACCCACAAAACCCAGGTGGGAAAAAGCTGCTTAAGTATGATTCTCAATCAGAGACAATGATAGACAGCTGCCTCTGATTGAGAACCACACCCGGCCAAACACAAAGAAATAGAAAACATAGAACTAAAGAAACTAGAATGCCCACCCTAGTCACACCCTGGCCTAACCAAAATAGAGAATAAAAGCCTCTCTATGGCCAGGGCGTGACAGATGGGTGTAAGTTATTGATGGTTGGTTGTTGTTTGCATTAGTTTTTATGGTCTGTGTCGGTGTATTGACTGACTGTCTGGATGACTGAATTGGATACTTGTGTCATCTTTCTTTCCTGAAACCTGGTTAGGGCCTAGATGGTATTAGCACTTAAAGTGAGTCATTATTTTAAGAGATATATTTATATTTATTGTTGGTTGTTGTGTTCTTATTCACCTAGAGCATGTCTTGAAATATTTGGCATAATGCCAATATGAATGTGAACGACTGTCTCTCTGAAAGCATTGTTTGCACCCACTGCCCTTTCTGAAATGAGTCATGCGTATCACATGTTGTAATTTGATCATTATAATAGGGGGATGAATCAAGTCATATTGTATTGCACTCCATTGTATTGTCCTGCTTAGTAATCTATTGTTGTTTTTGTGGAAATTACTGTAGTATTTACTGTAGTGTTTTTGTGGACATTGCGGTAGTATTTACGATAGTGCTTTTGTTTTATCTTTGACATAGAAGTGGAGGATTTCTCCTTGATGAAATCTACTGGTTGGCAGTGTGTTTGTGCCTTTGTTTTGGGGGAAGGGATGGGGTCTGCGCTGGCAGTTGTGGTTGGTCTGTGCAGCGTCCACGGTTGGTGATGGTGTTGGGAAAACCTTGGTTGGTGTTGGCACCAGTTTGGAATTTTGTGCTGGAAAACCAGGAGTTGGAGCTCGGTCTGGTGCTGGGACTGTGGGCCTGGGAAAAACATGAACCGGAAATCAGTGCTGGTGCTGGGTTGGGATCTGTAGAGTGGAGGAAGACACATAAGGGAGCCCTAGACTCAGAGGTCAATGGTGGTACCTCCCTGTGGTCTGCTTGCTCTGGGTTAAGGTGTGATCTTTGGTTCCTCCGCACCTCGTCTGGTGCTCTGGTGGTCTGGGACTGGGACACCCGGCACAGCCAGAAGAGGACTGGCCACCCCACATATTCTGGTTCCTCTCTAGGTTTCTTCCTAGGTTTTGGCCTTTCTAGGGAGTTTTTCCTAGCCACCGTGCTTCTACACCTGCATTGCTTGCAGTTTGGGGTTTTAGGCTAGGTTTCTGTACAGCATTTTGAGATATCAGCTGATGTACGAAGGGCTATATAAATAAATTTGATTTGATTTTGGGACAGATAGTTCAGCACTCCTGCTCTTTTCTTTAACCTGTAGGGAACACATTATATGGCCTATACTTGGCATGTAGGTTTCTCACCTACGGGTGGCTCATTTGGGATATGGGGGAGGGGAATAAGCAGGGTGCAGTGCCTTGCAAAAGTATTCATCCGCCTTGGCGGTTTTCCTATTTTGTTGCATTACAACCTGTCATTTAAATGGATTTTTATTTGGATTTCACGTAATGGACATACACAAAATATCAAAATTTGGTGAAGTGAAATGAAAAAAATAACTTGTTTCAAAAAATTCTAAATAACAAAAGTGGTGTGTGCAAATGTATTCATCCCCTTTGCTATGAAGCCCCTAAATAAGATCTGGTGCAACCAATTACCTTCAGAAGTCACATATTTAGTTGCACACAGTTTCACATGAATATGGCACCACAACATACATGCCAAGAGAGGGCCGCCCACAAAAAAGGAGGGCACTAATCAGAGGGGCAACATGATCTGTCACATGATCTCAGTATATATACACCTGTTCTGAAAGGCCCCCAGAGTCTGCAACACCACCAAGCAAGTGGCACCATGAAGTCCAAGGAGCTCTCCAAACTGGTAAGGGACAAAGTTGTGGAGAAGTACAGATCAGGGTTGGGTTACGGACTAGACAAGGAGGGCATTAATCAGAGAGGCAGCAAAGAGACAAAAGATAACCCTGAAGGAGCTGCAAAGCTCCACAGCGGAGATGGGAGTATCTGTCCATAGGACCACTTTAAGCTGTACACTCCACAGAGCTGGGCTTTACGGAAGAGTGGCCAGAAAAAAAGCCATTGCTTAAAGAAAAAATAAGCAAACACGTTTGGTGTTCGCCAAAAGGCATGTGGGAGACTCCCCAAACATATGGAAGAAGGTACTCTGGTCAGATGAAACTAAAATTGAGATTTTTGGCCATCAAGGAAAACGCTATGTCTGGCGCAAACCCAAAACCTCTCATCACCCCGAGAACACCATCCCCACAGTGAAGTATGGTGGTGGCAGCATCATGCTTTGGGGATGTTTTTCATTGGCAGGGACTGGGAAACTGGTCAGAATTGAAGGAATGATGGGTGGCTCTAAATACAGGGAAATTCTTGAGGGAAACCTGTTTCAGTCTTCCAGAGATTTGAGACTGGGACGGAGGTTCACCTTCCAACAGGACAATGACCCTAAGCATGCTGCTAAAGCAACACTTGAATGGTTTAAGGGGAAACATGTTAATGTTTTGGAATGGCCTCGTCAAAGTCCAGATGTCAATCCAATTGAGAATATGTGGTATGGCTTAAAGATTGCTGTACACCAGCAGAACCCATCTAACTTGAAGGAGATGGAGCAGTTTTGCCTTGAAGAATGGGCAAAAACCCCAGTGGCTAGATGTGCCAAGCTTATCGCAAAATACCCCAAGAGACTTGCAGCTGTAATTGCTGCAAAAGGTGGCTCTACAAAGTATTGACTTTGGGGGTGTGAATAGTTATGCACGCTCAAGTTTTTCTTTTTTTCACAATCTAAAAGAGTTTGCATCTTCAAAGTGGTAGGCATGTTGTGCAAATCAAATGATACAAACCCCCCAAAATCCATTTTAATTCCAGGTTATAAGACAACAAAATAGGAAAAATGCCAAAGGAGATGAATATATTCGCAAGTCACTGTATATACAAATTAAATACTGTATTATTAACTACAGTTAAAAAACTGTGGTGTTCTTCCAGACTGTGTCACGCCCTGACCGTAGAGAGCCTTTTTATGTCTCTATTTGGTTTGGTCAGGGTGTGATTTGGGGTGGGCATTCTATGTTTCGCTTTCTATGATTTGGTGTTTCTATGTCTTGGCCGGGTATGGTTCTCAATCAGGGACAGCTGTCTATCGGTGTCTCTGATTGGGAACCATACTTAGGTAGACCTTTTTCCCTCCTTTCTTGGTGGGAAGTTGACTTTGTTTAGGGAACATAGCCTTTAGCTTCATGGTTTGTTTTGTAGTGTTTATTGTTTTGTTCTGCGTCTTTTTTCCTAAATAAAGGAATATGTACGCTCACCACGCTGCACCTTGGTCCCCCTCCTTCAACAGCCGTGACAGACTGTTGTGTTTTTGTGAACATTACTGCAGTATTTACTTCAGTGTTTTTTACGGATAATACTGTAGTACCCTACTTCCGGCGCCGACAGAGATGGCCGCCTCGCTTCGCGTTCCTAGGAAACTATGCAGTTTTTTGTTTTTTTACGTGTTATTTCTTACATTGGTACCCCAGGTCATCTTAGGTTTCATTACATACAGTCGAGAATAACTACTGAACATAAGAGCAGCGTCAACTCACCATCAGTACGACCAAGAATATGACTTTCGCGAAGCGGATCCTGTGTTCTGCCTTTCACCCAGGACAACGGAATGGATCCCAGCCGGCGACCCAAAAAAACGACTTCGTAAAAGGGGGAAACGGAGCGGTCTTCTGGTCAGACTCCGGAGACGGGCACATCGTGCACCACTCCCTAGCATTCTTCTCGCCAATGTCCAGTCTCTTGACAACAAGGTTGATGAAATCCGAGCAAGGGTAGCATTCCAGAGGGACATCAGAGACTGTAACGTTCTTTGCTTCACGGAAACATGGCTCACTGGAGAGACGCTATCGGAGTCGGTGCAGCCAGCTGGTTTCTCCACGCATCGCGCAGACAGAAACAAACATATTTCTGGTAAGAAGAGGTGCGGGGGCGTATGCTTCATGGTTAACGTGACGTGGTGTGATCATAACAACATACAGGTACTCAAGTCCTTCTGTTCACCTGATTTAGAATTCCTCACAATCAAATGTCGACCGCATTATCTACCAAGGGAATTCTCTTCGATTATAATCACAGCCGTATATATTCCCCCCCAAGCAGACACATCGATGGATCTGAACGAACTTTATTTGACTCTTTGCAAACTGGAATCCATTTATCCGGAGGCTGCATTCATTGTAGCTGGGGATTTTAACAAGGCTAATCTGAAAACAAGACTCCCTAAATTTTATCAGCATATCGATTGCGCAACCAGGGCTGGAAAAACCTTGGATCACTGCTATTCTAACTTCCGCGACGCATATAAGGCCCTGCCCCGCCCTCCTTTCGGAAAAGCTGACCACGACTCCATTTTGTTGATCCCTGCCTACAGACAGAAACTAAAACAAGAAGCTCCCGCTCTGAGGTCTGTACAACGCTGGTCCGACCAATCTGATTCCACACTCCAAGACTGCTTCCATCACGTGGACTGGGATATGTTTCGTATTGCGTCAGACAACAACATTGACGAATACGCTGATTCGGTGAGCGAGTTCATTAGAACGTGCGTTGAAAATGTCGTTCCCATAGCAACGATTAAAACATTCCCAAACCAGAAACCGTGGATCGATGGCAGCATTCGCGTGAAACTGAAAGCCCGAACCACTGCTTTTAATCAGGGAAAGGTGACCGGAAACATGACCGAATACAAACAGTGTAACCATTCCCTCCGCAAGGCAATCAAACAAGCTAAGCGTCAGTATAGAGACAAAGTAGAATCTCAATTCAACGGCTCAGACACAAGAGGTATGTGGCAGGGTCTACAGTCAATCACGGATTACAAAAAGAAAACCAGCCCTGTCACGGACCAGGATGTCTTGCTCCCAGGCAGACTAAACAACTTTTTTGCCCGCTTTGAGGACAATACAGTGCCACTGACACGGCCCGCAACTAAAACATGCGGACTCTCCTTCGCAAGGCTGCAGGCCCAGACGGCATCCCCAGCCGCGCCCTCAGAGCATGCGCAGACCAGCTGGCTGGTGTGTTTACGGACATATTCAATCAATCCCTATCCCAGTCTGTTGTTCCCACATGCTTCAAGAGGGCCACCATAGTTCCTGTTCCCAAGAAAGCTAAGGTAACTGAGCTAAACGACTACCGCCCCGTAGCACTCACTTCCGTCATCATGAAGTGCTTTGAGAGACTAGTCAAGGACCATATCACCTCCACCCTACCTGACACCCTAGACCCACTCCAATTTGCTTACCGCCCAAATAGGTCCACAGACGATGCAATCTCAACCACACTGCACACTGCCCTAACCCATCTGGACAAGAGGAATACCTATGTGAGAATGCTGTTCATCGACTACAGCTCGGCATTTAACACCATAGTGCCTTCCAAGCTCGTCATCAAGCTCGAGACCCTGGGTCTCGACCCCGCCCTGTGCAACTGGGTACTGGACTTCCTGACAGGCCGCCCCCAGGTGGTGAGGGTAGGCAATAACATTTCCACCCTGCTGATCCTCAACACAAGGGTGCGTTCTGAGCCCTCTCCTGTACTCCCTGTTCACCCAGGACTGCGTGGCCATGCACGCCTCCAACTCAATCATCAAGTTTGCGGACGACACAACAGTGGTAGGCTTGATTACCAACAACGACGAGACGGCCTACAGGGAGGAGGTGAGGGCCCTCGGAGTGTGGTGTCAGGAAAATAACCTCACACTGCACGTCAACAAAACTAAGGAGATGATTGTGGACTTCAGGAAACAGCAGAGGGAACACCCCCCTATCCACATCGATGGAACAGTAGTGGAGAGGGTAGTAAGTTTTAAGTTCCTCGGCGTACACATCACAGACAAACTGAATTGGTCCACCCACACAGACAGCATCGTGAAGAAGGCGCAGCAGCGCCTCTTCAACCTCAGGAGGCTGAAGAAATTCGGCTTGTCACCAAAAGCACTCCAGGACACCTACACCACCCGATGTCACAGGAAGGCCATAAAGATCATCAAGGACAACAACCACCCGAGCCACTGCCTGTTCACCCCGCTATCATCCAGAAGGCGATGTCAGTACAGGTGCATCAAAGCTGGGACCGAGAGACTGAAAAACAGCTTCTATCTCAAGGCCATCAGACTGTTAAACAGCCACCACTAACATTGAGCGGCTGCTGCCAACACACTGACTCAACTCCAGCCACTTTAATAATGGGAATTGATGGGAAATTATGTAAAATATATCACTAGCCACTTTAAACAATGCTACCTAATATAATGTTTACATACCCTACATTATTCATCTCATATGTATATGTATATACTGTACTCTATATCATCTACTGCATCTTTATGTAATACATGTATCACTAGCCACTTTAACTATGCCACTTTGTTTACATACTCATCTCATATGTATATACTGCACTCGATACCATCTACTGCATCTTGCCTATGCCGCTCTGTACCATCACTCATTCATATATCTTTATGTACATATTCTTTATCCCCTTACACTTGTGTCTATAAGGTAGTAGTTTTGGAATTGTTAGCTAGATTACTTGTTGGTTATTACTGCATTGTCGGAACTAGAAGCACAAGCATTTCGCTACACTCGCATTAACATCTGCTAACCATGTGTATGTGACAAATAAAATTTGATTTGATTTGATTTATTTACTACAGTATTCTACACATTTCTACATTAAATACTACACACATGATCGAGGAGTACTACAGTATTCTACAGTAAATGACAGTTTACAAAATAATTCTATAGTATGTACTTTAGTATTACATGGTAAACTAGTATTTTTTCATAAGGGAATAAATGAATGAATTATATTGATTGATTCTTTTGATTCTTTTTGCTATTCCTTTTTCTAGCATTCTCTCTCATGTGAAGGTGTGAGGAAATATAATCTTCATTCCTCTTTATTCCTTCCTCCTCATTTCTCTCTCACTCTGAACAAGCCAGTACAGTGTTTACAGAAAGCCCCCTTCTAGATTGAATAGAGAGTACATGTGAGTGTTAACCTTTGGTTATGTGAGGGGCTCTGCAGGGCACATGTCTATAGAGGCGCTCTCTCCTCAAAACAAACATAGATGCCTACAGCTCCTCCTCTATCTAAAGACAATCTTCTGTTTGGATATGAGGGCTGAGTCACATCTCGACATCCACTTTTTCCATTCATCATTGAAAGGAGAGTGGTTTGTTCTTAAGCAACTGGTGATGGTGAATACAAATGGAAGAAGCTCTGTGAAATATTGAATGTGGACAGACGGTGCACTACTCTCTCCATTAAATTATATATTGCATTCAGATTGCAAGGACAATTTCTGGTCACAACCATCTTCATCAGACATCGTTGAGGAAGCCATCTCATTTGAATGGCTAAGCTTTTATATGTACCTCATTTCAACATGCAAATGATGTACAGAATTCAATATTGTCCAGGCTTCGCTTTGTGCCTATCTTTTCATGCAGGTTGACATTTAATGTCGTGAGTTGCCCCGGGAACTGAGCACTTTCCACTAGATGGGCCACCTGCAAAATCATAATTGGCTATATATCGTTAAAATTCATGAAAACTACAAATATATTTTTGGTCTTAATTTAAGGTTAGTGTTAGGCAAAAGGTTAGCAGTTGGGATAAGGTTATGATTCGGGTTTAAAATCAGATTTTATGACTTTGTGGCTGTTCCAGCTAATGACTATTTTGCAGAGCTGCCTCCAGTACACGAGTCATCCCAATAAATGTCAACTAATGAAATGGGTTATACACTGCTGCTTCATCACAAGTCAATCAAGGCTGGTAAAGAGCCACACAATCACTCAAAGAACTCAGATCAAACAATGATTGAAATGTCAACCCGCCTGGTCTCTACAGCTTTAAAGGCCCAGTGCAGTCAAAAATGTGAATTCCTGTGTTTTATATACACTACATGACCAAAAGTATGTGTATACCTGCTCATCAAACAACTCATTGCAAAATCATTGGCATTAATATGGAGTTGTTCCCCCCTTTGCTGCTATAACAGCCTCCATTTTTCGAGGAAGGCTTTCCACTAGATATTGGAACATAGCTGCGAGGACTTGCTTCCTTTCAGCCATTAGTGCATTAGTGAGGTCAGGTACTGATGTTTGGCGATTAGGCCTGGCTGTTCCAATTCATCCCAAAGGTGTTTGATGGGGTTGAGGTCAGGGCTTTGTGCAGGCCAGTCAATTTCTTCCACACCGATCTCGACAAACCATTTCTGTATGGACCTCGCTTTGTGCATGGGGCATTGCCATGCTGAAACAGGAAAGGGCCTTCCCCAAACTGTCGCCACAAAGCTGGCAGCACTGAATCGTCTAGAATCTCATTGTATGTTGTAGCATTAAGATTTCCCTTCTGTGGAACTTAGGGGCCTAGCCCGAACCATGAAAAACAGCCCCAGACCATAATTCCTCCTCTACCAAACTTTACAGTTGGCGCTATGCAATTGGGCAGGTATCGTTCTCCTGGCATCCACGAAACCCAGAGTTGTCCGTTGGACTGCGAGATGGTGAAGCGTGATATATCACTCCAGGGAACGCTTTTCCACAGCTCCAGAGTCCAATGGAGGCAAGCTTTACACCACTCCAGCTGACGCTTGGCATTGCGCATGGTGATCTTAGACTTGTGTGCAGCTGCTAGGCCATGGATGCCCATTTCATGAAGCTTCTGACGAACAGTTATTGAAGTTGCTTCCAGAGGCAATTTGGAAGTCGGTAGTGAGTGTTGCAACCGAGTTACACGCTTCAGTACTCGGCTGTCCCGTTTTGGTGAGCTTGTGTGGCCTACCTCTGAGCAGTTGTTGCTCCTAGACGTTTCCACTTCACAGTAGCAGCACTTACAGTTGACCGGGGCAGGGCAGAAATTTGAGGAATCGACTTGTTGGAAAAATGACATCCTATGACGGTGCCACACAGAGTTCTACTGCCAATGTTTGTCTTTGGAGATTTGCAATGGCAGTGTGCTCGATTTTATACACCTTTAAGCAACGGTGTGGCTGAAATAGCCAAATCCACTAATTTGAAGGGGTGTCCACATAGCTTTGGTCATGTAGTGTATTTATTTCCACACTATGAGGTTGGATAATGCCTTTTTAGTGTAAGAGCTGTTTAAAAAGACCGCCTGACATTTCAGCCTGTTTTGGTGGGATGGAGTTTTGGCCTGCCTGGTGATATCACTAGGTGGTAAATTAGTTAATAGATCAATAATACCCTTTACACACAGAGAACAATAGCAGCAATAGATCATTTAAAAAAGTGCTGATTCAGAAGCATCTGTACCTTTTCAGACAGCAGAATTTGGCTCTGACATATAATGTTCTTATCATGTTTCAGGTAAGACCCAAACACAGACTGTTGAAGTAACCATGTTTATTACAGCAACAGGGGCAGGCAAACGACAAGTCAAGGCAGGCAGGGGTCGATAATCAAGAGTAGTGGGGCAACGGTACTGGACGTCAAGCAGGCTCAGGGTCAGGGCGGGCAGAAAAGGTCAAAACCGGAAGAATCAATAGGCAGGAACAGAGGGAAAAAAACACTGGTAGGCTTGACGAAACAAAAACGAACTGGTAACAGACAGAGAAACCAGGTATAAGTACCCAGGGGATAATGAGGAAAATGGGCGACACCCGAGGGAAGTGACAGATCAGGGCGTGACAGTTCTATTGTTTCCCTGACAACTTTAAATGTTGCTGATTGATGTGCTGCTGTGTTGTTTTTTTATATTAGGGTAACTAGATTAGTTTTATTTTCTACTAAATGTATTGGTAAGTCATTGTACAGTTGAAGTCGGAAGTTTACATACACTTAGGTTGGAGTCATTAAAACTAATTTTTCTAACACTCCACAAATTTCTTGATAACAAATTATAGTCTTGTCAAGTCGGTTAGGACATCTACTTCGTGCACGACACAAGTCATTTTTCCAACAATTATTTACAGACAGATTATTTCTTAGAACTTATAATTCACTGTATCACAATTCCAGTGGGTCAGAAGTTTACATACACTATAAGTTGACTGGCTTTAGAAGCTTCTGATAGGCTAACTGACATCATTTGAGTCAATTGGAGGTGTACCTGTGGATGTATTTCAAGGCCTAGCTTCAAACTCCGTGCCTCTTTGCTTGACATCATGGGAAAATCAAAAGAAATCAGCCAAGACCTCAGAAATATTTTTGTAGACCTCCACAAGTCTGGTTCATCCTTGGGAGCAATTTCCAAATGCCTGAAGGTAGTATGCAAGTATGAACACCATGGGACCACGCAGCCGTCATACCGCTCAGGAAGGACTCGTGTTATGTCTCCTAGAGATGAACGTACTTTGGTGCAAAAAGTGCAAATCAATCCCAGAACAACAGCAAAAGACCCTGTGAAGACGCTGGAGGAAACAGGGACAAAAGTATCTATATCCACAGTAAAACGAGTCCTATATCGACATAACCTGAAAGGCCGCTCAGCAAAGAAGAAGCCACTGCTCCAAAACCGCCATAAAAAAGCCAGACTACGGTTTGCAACTGCACTTGGGGACAAAGATCGTACTTTTTGGAGAAATGTCCTCTGGTCTGATGAAACAAAAATAGAACTGTTTGGCCATAATGACCATCGTTATGTTTGGGGGGAGAAAGGGGGGTGGGGGGGGGGGGGGCGGAGAACACTAGCTCCAGAGGAGGTTTCGTGTCGGCATTTAATTATTTTTTTTAAACCTTACAGACAAACAAACGTGTCGTAGCTTAGGTGCTTTCAAGACACCACATTCCATAAATCTGAAAGGGGCATAAGAACAAGAGCTCCAAACCTCTGCCAATAAGAGCTAGTTTTCAGTTTTCCCCTCCCCGATGAATCGGACCCCTCCCAGACAGTCCTAGTAAAATGCTTTCTTGAGAAATTGCTCTTTGCTAAGAAGCTATTTTTGTTTCTTTTTGACCATTTTAATTGAAAACACTCACCGTAAGGTACTTAATTGTTACCCAGAAAGGGTTTGATATTGAGATTAAAACGTCTGCATTGGACCTTGAACACCAACCTTGTAGGCATGGCCCTAACTTGTGTGCTCTCTGTCACCTCTGGCCACATGGCAAATGGCCAGTTGAGAGGACAAAATGTCTCTCTCTTGCACACAGTATCCAGTAGACTGACTGTCTAATAGGATAATATTACTGCAGCCACGTTTGGTATCTATCTGCATCTCTGATGCTATCTATATGGATGGAAGATGTCTGTGGTTACCCTTAGTTACGCAGAGTGAACTTGACGACACTGTATGCAAGGATCTCTTTTGTCCCTTCAGGAATGCTGTCTCAGTCTCTATTCTAGCCAGACCACCTTTCTTAGAGGATGTTGGCTGGTTTAATCTGATTGCATATCTTAATTTTTCTTATCTTTGGTTTGGTCTGTGATTGGTCAAAAACTGATTTTGAAAAACTGATTTTGAATATAAACAAGTCAGAAATGGAAATGGAAACAAAATATTTTCTTCACTCTCTTGCACCAGTTATCTGCTCTGCAGAAAGGTTGTATGGACATGTCTCGACCTTCTTGACCTTTGTGCTGTTGTCTGTGCCCAATAATGTTTTACCATGTTTTGTGCTGCTACCATGTTGTTCTTCTGCCATGTTGTGCTGCTACCATGTTGACATGTTGTGTTTCTACCATGTTGTTGATATGTTGTGTTGCTACCATGCTGTGTTGTTGTCTTAGGTTTCTCTTTATGTGGTGTTGTAATGTCTTTCTTGTCATGATGTGTATTTTGTCCTATATTTCGATTTCATTTTTAATTCCTGCCCCCGTCCCTGCAGGAGGCCTTTTGTCTTTTGTTCTTAACTGACTTGCCTCGTTAAATAAAGGTTAAATAAAATAAATAAAAACATATCTCTTGTAGGCTGCTCGGCCTTCGGCATGAGTCGGCCTGTTATGTTCATTCTTTGCTTTGTAACTGTGAGATCTTCATGCCTAGAATAATGCCGTGTAAAGCTTTTTTTTTTTTTATTCTCACCTTTATTTAACCAGGTAAGCTAGTTGAGAACAAGTTCTCATTTGCAACTGCGACCTGGCCAAGATAAAGCATAGCAGTTCGACACATACAACAACACAGAGTTACACATGGAATGAACAAAACATACAGTCAATAATGCAGTAGAAAAAAAAGTAAACAAAGTCTATATACAGTGAGTGCAAATAAGGTCAAATAAGGGAGTTATGGCAATAAATAGGCCATGGTGGCGAAATAATTACAATATAGCAATTAAACACTGGAATGGTAGATGTGTAGAAGATGAATGTGCAAGTAGAGATACTGAGGTGCAAAGGAACAAAATAAATAATACAGTATGGGGATGAGGTAGATAGATGGGCTGTATACAGATGGGTTATGAACAGGTGCAGTGGTCTGTGAGCTGCTCTGACAGCTGGTTCTTAAAGCTAGTGAGGGAGATGGGAATCTCCAGCTTCAGTGATTTTTGCAGCTCGTTCCAGTCAGTGGCAGCAGAGAACTGGAAGGAAAGGTGACCAAAGGAGGAATTGGCTTTGGGGTTGACCAGTGAGATTTTCCTGCTGGAGAGTGTGCTACGAGTGGGTGCTGCTATGGTGACCAGCGAGCTGAGATAGGGCGGGGCTTTACCTAGCAGAGACTTGTAGATAACCTGTAGCCAGTGGGTTTGGCGACGAGTATTAAGCGAGGGCCAGCCAACGAGAGCGTACAGGTCGCAGTGGTGGGTAGTATATGGGGCTTTGGTGACAAAACGGATGGCACTGTGATAGACTACATCCAGTTTGCTGAGTAGAGTGTTGGAGGCTATTTTATAGATGACATCGACGAAATCAAGGATCGGTGGGATGGTCAGTTTTACGAGGGTATGTTTGGCAGCATGAGTGAAGGAAGCTTTGTTGTGAAATAGGAAGCCGATTCTAGATTTAACTTTTGATTGGAGATGCTTAATGTGAGTCTGGAAGAAGAGTTTGCAGTCTAGCCAGACACCTAGGTATTTGTAGTTATCCACATATTCTAAGTTAGAGCCGTTCAGAGTAGTGATACAGGATGGGCGGGCAGGTTGAATAGCATGCATTTAGTTTTATTTGCGTTTAAGAGCAGTTGGAGGCCATGGAAGGAGAGTTGTATGGCATTGAAGCTTGTCTGGAGGTTAGTTAACACAGTGTCCAAAGAAGGGCCAGAAGTATACAGAATGGTGTTGTCTGCGTAGAGGTTGATTAGAGAATCATCAGCAGCAAGAGCGACATCATTGATGTATACAGAGAAGAGAGTCGGCCCGAGAATTGAACCCTGTGGCACCCCCATAGAGACTGCCAGAGGTCCGGACAACAGGCCCTCCGATTTGACACACTGAGCTCTATCAGAAAAGTAGTTGGTGAACCAGGCGAGGCAATCATTTGAGAAACCAAGGCTGTTGAGTCTGCCAATAAGAATGTGGTGATTGACAGAGTCGAAAGCCTTGGCCAGGTCGATGAATACAGCTGCACAGTAATGTCTCTTATCGATGGCGGTTATGATATCGTTAAGGACCTTGAGCGTGGCTGAGGTGCACCCATGACCAGCTCGGAAACCAGATTGCATAGCGGAGAAGGTACGATGTGATTCAAAATGGTCAGTAATCTGTTTGTTAATTTGGCTTTCGAAGACCTTAGAAAGACAGGGTAGGATAGATATAGGTCTGTAACAGTTTGGATCTAGAGTGTCTCCCCCTTTGAAGAGGGGGATGACCGCGGCAGCTTTCCAATCTTTGGGAATCTCAGACGATGTGAAAGAGAGTTGAACAGGCTGGTAATAGAGGTTGCAACAATTTCGGCAGATAATTTAAGAAAGAGGGTCCAGAATGTCTAGCCCGGCTGATTTGTAGGGGTCCAGATTTTGCAGTTCTTTCAGAACATCAGCTCGCAGACCCATTACGGATGCAGGCAATGAGGCAGTGATCGCTAAGATCTTGGTTGAATACAGCAGTGTATTTGGAGGGGGAGTTAGTTAGGATGATATCTATGAGGGTGCCCGTGTTTACGGATTTGGGGTTATATCTGGTAGGTTCATTGATAAATTGTGTGAGATTGAGGGCATCAATCTTAGATTGTAGGATGGCCGGGGTGTTAAGCATGTCCCAGTTTAGGTCACCTAGCAGCACGAGCTCAGAAGATAGATGGGGGGCAATCAAATCACATGGTGTCGAGGGCACAGCTGGGGGCAGAGGGTGGTCTATAGCAAGCGGCAACGGTGAGAGACTTGTTTCTGGAAAGGTTAATTTTTAGAAGTAGAAGCTCAAATTGTTTGGGTACAGACCTGGATAGTAAAAGAGAACTCTGCAGGTTATCGTTGCAGTAAATTGCAACACCGCCCCCTTTGGCAGTTCTATCTTGTCGGAAAATGTTATAGTTAGGAATGGAAATGTCAAGGTTTTTGGTGGTCTTCCTAGGCTAGGACATCCGGATTGGTGGAGTGTGCTAGGGCAGTGAATAAAACAAACTTAGGGAGGAGGCTTCTAATGTTAACATGCATGAAACCAAGGCTTTTACGGTTGCAGAAGTCAACAAATGAGAGCGCCTGGGGGATGGGAGTGAAGGTAGACACTGCAGGGCCTGGATTAACCTCTACATCACCAGAGGAACAGAGGAGGAGTAGGATAAGGTTATGGCTAAAGGCTAACAGAACTGGACGCCTAGTACGTTCAGAACAGAGAGTAAAAGAAGCAGATTTCTGGGCACGGTAGAATATATTCAAGGCATAATGTACAGACAAAGGTATAGTAGGATGTGAATACAGTGGGGGTAAACCTGTGCATATAGTGATAATGAGAGAGATATTGTCTCTAGAAATAGCATTTAAACCAGGTGATGTCACTGCGTGTGTGGGGGGTGGGACTAAATTGTTAGCTGAGGCGTGTTGAGCAGTGCTAGAGGCTCTACAGTGAAATAAAACAATAGTTACAAACCAGAACAGCAATCGACACGGCATGGTGACGTTAGGGAAAGACATGCGTAGCCGGGTGATCATAAAAGTCCAGTGCGTGGCTTCAGGCAGCTAGCGGCACGGGCTAGCAGGCTAACAGAACGGCCTTAGAGGGATGACGTGACGGAGGGAAGTCTGTTGTGGCCCCCTCGTGCAGCTACATCAGATCAGCAGGGCTCCGTGTGGTAAACCAGGCCAATTGGCTAAATATGTGTAGTGGCCGAAGAAATATGTCCGAAGGGCCTCTTAAGCCAGCAGTCCAATGTGTTTCAGATAGCTAGCAGGTCGCAGATTAGTGGCTGTGTGTTCAGGGGTCGTTAGCTGCTATAATTCCAGGTGGAAAAAAAATATTAAAAAATAATCATAATAAAAATAAAATAAAAATTCAAAAAAATAGGTTCAGAGCTTGCGGTAGGAATCCGGAGATATCGAGAAGAATAAGTCCGACTAGGTCTGGTTTGAGTCGCGCTGTACAGACTGGCGAGAGTTGTCCGGGATAAAGGTAGCTGATGACCACTAGCAAAGGATAGCTGACTGCTAGCTAGTGGCTTCGGAATGTAATTCGATGGGCCTCGTAAGCCAAGCTTGTTAATGCTTTGTAACTGTGAGATCTTCATGTCTAGAATAATTCTTTGTAAAGCTTGTTAATGCTTTTTAACTGAAGCATTATGCTTTGTGCTTTAATTCATTTTACAACGTTGTTAAATATTTGCCTTTGACATAGACAATTCTTATTCCTTTCTTGGCTTTTCTATTACTGTAACTCAGCTATAGTAGGTTTTGATCATATTAAATGCATGATTTTATTATGGGTCGCATGTGTGAGATACTGCATATAATAAATATTACCTCACTACAACCACACCAAAATGACTTTCCCCTGTGGTTAAACCATGTAGTAATTATCTGTTCATGTTGGATTTATAAAATTAGGAAATGTAAGTACGTCAGCAGCCTTTCCTGTAATGGATGAGCAAGTGGCTAGTCTGGGGGCAAAATGGAAATTGAGTTTTTGTTTCGTAGCCTCAAGACTCACTCTTGCTGTATTCTGAAAGGGAAGCTAAGCCACCGAAATAAAAACACTGCTCTTAATGAAACAGCCACTAATGCACATTGCCATTGCAAAAGGAAAGAGCAAATTGGCCATTTAATTGAATGAGGTAAATCACTTTCAACTCATGAGCAGGAAATCCATTAAAGGTCCCTCTGAATACAGCTACAATCATTAGCACAGGCTTATTTGTGCAGCTTCTCTTCTCTCGCACATTAAGTACATTTCCAGTACGGCTTCTGGGTTGAGAAACTTCCTGACCTGAATTCTTGTTGATGTTCTTTTTTTGCTGTACTTTTACCCCTTTTTTGTGATATCCAATTGGTAGTTACAGTCTTGTCCCATTGCTGCAACTCCCCTACGGACTCGGGAGAGGCGAAGGTCGAGAGCCATGCGTCCTCCAAAACATTACCCTGCCAAGCCGCACTGCTTCTTGACACACTGCTCGCTTAACCCGGAAGCCAGCCGCACCGACGTGTCAGAGGAAACACAGTCCAGTTGGCGACCAAAGTCAGTTTGGAGGTGCCCGAAGTCAGTTTGGAGGTGCCCGAAGTCAGTTTGGAGGTGCCCGAAGTCAGTTTGGAGGTGCCCGAAGTCAGCTTGGAGGCGACCAAAGTCAGCTTGCAGGCGCACGAAGTCAGCTTGCAGGTGCCCGAAGTCAGCTTGCAGGCGCCCGAAGTCAGCTTGCAGGCGCACGGCCCGCAACAAGGAGTTTCTATAGTGTGATGGGACAAGGAAATCCCACCCGGCCAAACCCTCCCCTAACCCGGGCGACGCTGGGCCAATTGTGCGCCGCCTCGTGGGTCTCCCAGTCACTGCTAGGCTATGGCACAGACTGGGATCGAACCCGGGTCTGTAGTGACACCTCAAGCACTGCAAATGGAGTGACCTTAGACCGCTGCGCCACTCAGGAGGCTAAAGAGGATGTTCTTGACAACAGAAATGTATTATGGTTGAAGGAGGGCAAAGGATTTAAACGTCTACTCTTCAAGTGGATATGGATATGGATACTGAAAAGCCATTAGGTTGTCCCAAGTGCTTACACATAAACTTTGCAGTACAGTCACAGGCTGTGTCCCCAATGACACCCTATTCCCTCTATACTAGTACACTACTTTTGACCAGAGCCTTATGGGGCATGGTTAAAAGTAGTGCACTATATAGGGAATAGGGTGTCATTTAGGATGAAGACACAGTCACACTGTCCCCATGCTAGATCATATTCTCCCTAGGCAAATAAACACTGTCCATTATGTGTCATAGCATGGTAACTAATGGGCTATTGTGTGTGTCATTAATATGGTATCTTGATTCTTGTGACAATGTTTAATAATTCAGATGATTAACTATGGATATGTGACTCTCAAATTATGCCATAGGTAAATAAATGCATACTGGTATTTGGGAGGATATATTCTGAAAAAATACAGAGTGCTCCCACTGGTTGTATAGGCTATTACATAAAGCTACTTAAATGTTGTGGCGTTTGATGTACATTGTTGTTATGCTCATTGACATTACAGGATTAACATTAGCCAGGTCATGATTTCTCATGTTACCTAATATCATGACACAAAGCCTTTCCCTTTCTGGGTTGGATGCAGTCTACAACACATACCTGGCCATTCATGTGACCCAGGCACCAGTGGGAATATAATGGGCTAATAACTCATGCACTAGCAGTGCAGAGGTTCCTAGTATTTTCATTATGGGCACCCTGAATTATTTTTACAAAAAAAATATGTGAAATTTATCAAATGTGAAATAGGGCTCCCTGGGGGAAAATGTTGGGAACCCCTGCCATAACCAATACCCTTCTAATTCACTACAGTCATTTTATAGAACCTAACCGGTTCCAAATGGCAAAAGTAAAATCAATACCGGTACCCTTATCTCTTCTCTCTCCTAACTGGATTTTGTCTTCCACTCTCCCAATTTCTTCTTTCTCTCTTCTTCCTTCCTCCTCATTGCTTCCTGTTTTGCTCTATCCATCTCTTTCACTCCATTTCCCCTCAGGTTCCCTAAAGACATTCATAATGAGCTGTACAGTAAACAGCTGGGGTGCAGAATGGGTGGGAAATAGGTGTGGGAGGAGGGGGAAGAGAGGGTGATTTCCCAGAATCATAATCCGTCAATACCTAGGCTATCACAATTCATGGCCCCTGTCCAATGCCCAAACACTGATAATCACTCGTGCCTGGAAATTCTCGCCAGCCTACGCACAGGCATTGTGGTTTACAGAAAGCACAGGTATGCAGAATTGATGAATGGCCTGCTGCCATATGAGCTGAATGGTCATAAATATAATTGTGGGAGGACAGGTGGACGTATCAAACTTGGATGCTGAGCAACAAAGTAATCAGGGAAGTTGTGCTTATAACTTATTTGGTAATTTCCTGACAGTATTTTGTGCACCATCAAAATGTGAAAATAGCGTAGCCTACCGGATTATTGGATGTTATGGTGGGTGGGAATGTTAAAAAAGAAAAGACGTTCCGGTGTACGTTCGGCTATTGAATAGCCTATTCACATTGATGTTCTATTTACTGCAGTTTTGCTACTACGGTGTTGTAGGGGGGACATACATAACAGTGGACGTACAGGGCATTGTATCAGACATGCAGAGGGCCTAGAAACATATGCAACATTAGTGGATGATGATGAGGAACAGAGAAATCAGAGGTTATTAGACAGTTTCAAGGAAAACAAAATTACGTTTCCAAATAAATTACAAAAGTTAGCATTTTCATTTTTCTGTTCCTAAATAAATATAAATCATTCCTGTTTTGAGTGCAGGAGTTTCTCATCTGCCTGAGCAACTCAGTGAGCCTGAAAAATAAAGACAAAAAAGGATGAAACAGTTCACAACATCATCTTTTTAATATTCTGTGTTGACAGCATGTGTTGCAACAATATTAGAGAACTGAAATACAGAATAACAGTACAACAGTGACTAGTAATGCTTACAGGCTCCTTCTCCTTTCCTCTGCTCCTCTCTCAGTGCTCTCCAGAGTCCATGGATGCAGCCGGTTCCTACAGTCTTCTTCCTCCCACCTGTAGCAGTGGAGCCTTAGGATATATGGTTTCCAATTTGCATAAAGTCCAGTGAAGTTCCTTGAGGGCTGTTGTGGTATCGGCTTGAGGGGGGATATACACGGCTGTGACTATATTCAAAGAGAATTATCTGGGGAGATAATAAGGTCTGCATTTGATAGTGAGGTATTCTAGGTCGGATGAACAAAAGGACTTGAGTTTGTGTATGTTATCACACCAGGAGTCATTAATCATGAAACATACACCGCCGCCCTTCTTTTTCCAGCATAGGCATACTCATCACCATAGGGAAGCCCATGGGTTCCTTCTTGTCAAGGTCATTAAGGTAAAAAAATGTTTTAAAAACTCTTAATTGAGATCCGGTCATTCAAATATAATTCAGACGGCCCTCTCTGTCATACAGAACTCAACTTTTATCCATACAGTTCGATCACGCAGTACTGCGACATTATTCAAGCAAAATTGGAGAGAAAAAAACTAAGGGGCACTTCAGAAGAATGACATGCAAACATGTAGGATACTTTACAATAAAATGCAATAGGCCCACTGATTGATCATTTAATAGCCAAAATTGTGCAAAGTATTTTGATCATAAAATAAAATATGTTTTGCAAACAACATTTTTTTCTGCATTTCTATTGTTCTTCATTTAAAGCGCCAACCAATTGTGGTTGGGCTGGAACAAAAGCCAACACTCTCTCTCCGGTGTTTAGCTCTACTGCCGTTTTGCAGAGGGATTGTCATCTCTCTTGGAGACATAGCATAGGCCTATTGTTTTTTTTTAATGTTTATAAACACATTTTCTCTAGAACAAGGCAAAACAGATGTATGTTATAGAACACGACTGTAAAGAGATAGAGATATGCAGATTAGAACTATGCTGAGCAAGCGGATTAGGTGCGTTGATTGATTTTGCTGAAAACCAGTGAAGGGGGAACGTCAAATTCAAATCGAGAAGATAATCTGTACCGGCTCACATTTAAACTAAGCATCGTCCAGAAACATAGCCATACATGTTTTTTCTTTGTAATCATGATTGGAATTTTTAAAACCAAACGAATGGCCCACTATCTACCCGGTTTTAATCGGTGGGCCGATGTATCTCCAAAATGAACGCTTCGCAAATACTGAAATTCATGAAGTATGGCTCCACAATCGCAGCAATTGGTGGGTATGGCAAATGTATGGGCGGGGTCATTTACGTCAAATGGCATTACGAGTCTTTCATTGGTTAAATCCTTTAAAGGACCCTGCTGTTACTGGTCAAAATATGTTGCGCTGCCATTGGTTTATATTACAAACACCGACAGTTTTGAAAACTGCATTTTACTTCAGAAAGCACGAACTACAACGCAAAGCATCAGTCTTTGCTCTAGCTACATTTTTATTCAAAGAGGTAAATCAAGTTACTACATCGAATTCTGGAGCGTCCCTGTGTGTTTGTTAATCTGTTTTTCATGCATGGTACGTTTAAAGTATATTTTAATGTTTTGTTGCATGCATCTCTAGCCAAGGGATCCACTATTTGCTTTCAATCGAAACCCAGATGGCTAGTAGGTAGCCAAATATTGATTTACTTGCAGACGTGTATTGATTAAATAATTTACAAAACAGCCGTGGCATTTAGGCATTTAGGGTCCAGTTGATTACGTTATCTAGCTGGTGTAAGATGTGCGATTCGTTTGATCAGTGTTCATTGTTTGTTTCATGTGACTTTTACCTCTTCTAACATTAGAGCCCGCACATTGTTACAATGATGCAAGGGGACGACGGTGCCCAGCTCCAGTGCAGTGTCGTGGTGGAGCGCCTGAACTCCTCTGGCCAGGCCACCAAACGCCAAGTCATCCGGAAGGCAGCTGTTCTTCTCGGTCGCAACGAGTTCCAGGAGATAATCCTGCGCGTGCACAACGGCAAAGTGACCGAAAGTTACACGCTCAAAGAGTTCCAGCTTTTTACCCGGTTTGCTAAGGATGGCAAGTGCACTGTCAAACTGCTCCCCGAAAACGTCCAAGTGCTCATCTCTGACTGCCCGCCCCACCTACTAAACATTTTCCTGAAGACCTTGAGTATCAAACACCAGGCCTGGCAGACTAGCAAACCTATGACAGACCGAGAGAAGCTGAAAGCCTGTCTTCCCCGCAGCTTCGAGACCATCAGCCCATTACAGCAGAAGGATGTACAGAAGGCCAATGAGCTGAGGAGCAAAGTGAATGCACCAGTGCTCTCTAAAGGTCTGGTAGTGAGGACTGGTAATAAGATGACAGGAGGACCACCGGGACAGCAGGTTAAGAGACAAAGGACGGACTGTGACTCTAGCCCAGTGAGTTGAGTTCATATCCTCAGTGACTTTGTCATTGCTCCCCAAGCTGATATTCAACCTGGTTTGCACTTAACAACCCTGGTAGTGGGAATGCATTGCATGCCGTTCAGCCTAGTCTGTTTATCACTGATTTGGTTTCGTTAGACATAAGATTGGTTTGATGTCCAACATTTTGTTAGTTGTTAGGCTAGTCCTTGAAGTTATTTATTATGCTCCGTCTTCAGTTGAAGGCACTCCACCCAAGCAAAAAGCCCACCCTGTCTCTACCGGCGGCACGGAAGTTGAACAAAGAACAAGCCGCTGTCCTCAGTGCTGTGTTGAGTGGGAAGAATGTTTTCTTCACCGGCAGTGCAGGTATCTACCTTCCATTCCAAGCTGAAGTCATTACTTTCATTGTATGAGTTTGATTCATACAATGACTCATACATTCAGGACCCCCACATAGTGTTTTGGGCTATTCAAGACTGTTCTGTCTTTTTGTTCAGGCACAGGGAAGTCCTTCCTGTTGAAGAGGATTGTGGGCTCTCTGCCGCCCAAAAGCACTTACGCCACGGCCAGCACGGGCGTGGCAGCGTGTCACATCGGGGGGACAACGCTACACAACTTTGCTGGTTAGTCACCACACCACCGAATAGGAGCGAGCTGTCTGTCTAGAAATGGCAGTCTCAACTCTAACAGTTGTTTCAATTGACACATTGTGATAGTCCCCGTAGTTAGCTTCACAAAATGGTTTACTGCCGGTTACCAGAACTGTACTGGGAGCCTTTAGTGGAGGGTTGGCTGAACACCCTCATCTTGCTATCTTTCACCTTCTCTATTTCCTTGTCTCATTCTCACCTTTTCCAAATTCTCTTTAACCTTGTCTTACCCCATTCTTGTCTCTGTCTCAGGTATCGGGTCAGGCTCCGCCCCTCTGGAGCAGTGTATAGAGCTGGCCCAGAGGCCCGGGGTCCTGCAGCACTGGACTAGCTGTCGCCACCTCATCATCGACGAGATCTCCATGGTTGAGGCCCAGTTTTTCGACAAGCTGGAGGCCATAGCCAGGTACTAGAATCACCACCCACTCGCACCCTATAGAATTTAGTGTTGTATTATATAATTAAGTTGCCAGTCCCATTGTTTCAATACACAATTGTAAGAATTATGTACACGTATCAACCGACGTGTTTCTATTTGAGTTCATTGTGTGTAATTCTGCTATGATTTCTTCCATTGACATGTCGTTGCGCCAGGTGTCTGAGGAGGTCCACAGAGCCGTTTGGAGGAATCCATCTGATAGTGTGTGGGGACTTCCTCCAGCTGCCCCCGATCTCCAAGGAAAAGGACAAGGCCACGTTCTGCTTCCAGGTCAGAAAGCCTGGTGATAATGGTGACATGTCATGATAATGCTCCACTGACTCCCACCTTGAGCTTTTCTCATTACAGCATGTCAGTCTCTAGCCATGTTGGGATTCTAACACAGAAGCTTGTGTACATGTGAATAATTAATGCATTACTAGTATCCCTGGCAGATTTGGGGTAAACCTTTGAGTTATGTTTAACTTGTACAGTATTTCAAGTTGTTGTCTAAGATGATACCTGATATGATGAAGAGCGCACCATACATTGAAAATGCTGACCTCGTGTTGACCTCTAGTCTAGAAGCTGGCGGAAGTGCATCCATCTGAACATGGAGCTGACTGAGGTGCGCAGACAGACTGACCAGTCTTTCATCTCCCTCCTGCAGGCAGTGAGGGTGGGCAGGTACAGTACGCTGAGCAGTGGACACTAGGCAGCCATTTTGGATGTCTGTTCTGGGCTTTTTCAATGGGTGTATCTCAATAGTCTGATGCAGCTTCCTCTCCTTGTCACATGAAATGCAAGATTGGTAAAATTTATGCTTTCACAAAATGTGACTTGGAACGAGAGGAGAGAGCCACTTTATAGACCGTTGAGAAGCACCCAGTGTGCCACCAACCAACTGATATCCATGGTCTCGTGACAAAATGCCAGTTCTACAGTATACCATATAGAGTTTGAGCAATTTAGTAAAATGGAATCCTAATCATGCAATATTCTAAATCATTGTATTTTCAATGTCCATCATTAAATCCCAGAGTCACAGAGGAAGTCACTGCCAAGTTGATAAAGAGCGCCTATCACAAGATCGAGCGGGATGGTATCCTGGCAACCAGGCTTTGCACTCACAAGGACGATGTAGAGCTCACTAACGACAACAAGCTCCAGCAGCTGCCAGGTTTGGTGTTTTTCTTCTATTTTTGATCATTTTAATGACTTATTGCCTACAGTTCTTCCGTTGTTGTGAAACAAACTGTTGCCTTGAGGCAAGTGACAATTGGCCATTATTGTATGTCTCAGGCTTGAGTCAGCTCCTGACAGGGCTGGTCCAAGCCTCTAAGTGACTGAAGCGACCGCTTGGGGCCCCATGAACACTAGGAGGCCCCAGACCAAAGCATTTTATAAATAAGCCACTGACTTTTAGTCACTCACTCAGATATCTTAACATGGCGTAAGTCATGTGAAAATGTTTAGAATTGCAGGAAATTATTTTGATTAACCTTTGCTGTCAAGAGCAGTGGAGACCACAGATGTTTTGCTCGCTAGGTGGGGGGGGGGCAACAATTTCGCTTAAGGCCCCAAAAATGGCTGCCTCATGACCGCACAGGACCTTGAGGGTCTCGCTTCCAAAGGTGTTTTTGGGTGCTAACACAATTAGCAGGCCATTTCAGGAATTTGGGGTCGTAAAAAAAATAACTGCAGTGATTTAAATGATTATCACAACTTCCATTAACAGGTCCCGATCATCATAAAGGCAAAAATATCTGGCATATCTAAAACCGTGACAGCCCAGATGGAGAAATTGTACAATGATTGCTCTGCGAGTACAAAGTACGAGCTCTCAAACACATGGCTTTAAGATTGTTGGCCGTCTATGAACACACTGTCATGCATCACTGCAACGAGCCATCACATTGATTAGAAGTGGGACATGAAGTCCCACGTACTGAGAACTTGGAGGAGAGGCTCACAACCACCTGAAATGACATTAATACCTTTGTTGCTGAGTAGGTGAGGGACTGCAGTAAGATGAGTGCCATCTAGTTGGTAGGTACCCAGAACTGCTGTATATTGAACTTCATTTCCCCCTAGAGGTCATACACGAGCATATTAGAATTTTGAATTTGTCATTTTGAAAAATAAATAAAAAATCAGTTCATTTTTTGAGAAAAAAAAGGCAGTTTATAGTTAAGTGAAATTGTACATTTGGCACATATCTCAAGCGTAGACACACCACATGATTAAGTAAGCTAGAACCAATGAAAAGAAGTGGTCTTGTTTTTGATTTGTGAACCCTGCCATGTGCTGCCCTTGTTACTGGGCAACCTGTGGTGAGTGTTTGCCTGCAGCTACCATGAGTGCTCTCTGTGTCGTGCTGGTTTCAACGGTCATGGAGTCTTACTGAGATGAAAATCGAAAGTAGGGTTGTCACTTGCAAAAATATTTGGTGTGAAAACAAAATCAACATCCATGTGCTGCTTTTGTTAGGAGACCACATGTCCTCTGTCTGTGACTCAAAGTTAAATACTATATTGTAGCTGTTTGCTGCCTACGGTTACAGATCTGGGATCTCCTGCGTGTCATATTGTGAAGGTGGACTCCAATAGTAAGCCCTCTGTTAGCATGTCTCTCAGTGAGCTATTAAACAGGAAGAGGGTAACCAATACGGAGTTAAATAGGCTGCAAAAAGTGACGTAATATCAGGCGAACATTTGAAGAACGTGGTATCAATAATTTAGGCTCGGGATGGTATGAAAACAACTGTTGTTGGGGTTGCAGGACAAAAGTAAGGATTTTTTTATTTTGGCATTGGATGGGCTTTAATTCTGACAGTCAACTGGTACAGGTGTAAGATGTCAGGAGCCTGTGGCACACAGCCCTTGCCAATCGTCACCTGGTTTCCCCTCTCCTGCTGAGCAATTAGACCTTTATTTGTTTAAATTGCGTAATAACAGTCTACTGGGATCCATGTTGCCAAGGACAACCACTCAAAGGTTTTTAATAACTACAGACCAGTCACCAAGGGGTAGACACTAGTCAATCATGGTGCCAAAATGATTGTAATTGGCTAAATTCAGCTCAGTGTAACACTGGCATGTTGTGTAAGAATGACAAGCAACAGCTTTTTTTGTCACAGGAAACTAGGAAAGATCCAGGTTGACAGGACCTTGACTCTCTTAGAAATCGTGCAGGCTTAACATTTTCTTTGATCTGTTGGTATGGCAACCTTAGTATCAAAGCTAAAAATCCACTAGCTAGAATGGTGAAAGCTCACAGGAGTCCCGCAGAGTAGTCTGACCTGTACAACAGACAAGTGGTGAGGAAGGCAGGACTGTGCCCACCCTCTACACTCTTCCCATCCTGTCTGACTGTGCTCACCCTCTACACTCTTCCCCTCCTGTCTGACTGTGCCCACCCTCTACACTCTTCCCCTCCTGTCTGACTGTGCCCACCCTCTACACTCTTCCCATCCTGTCTGACTGTGCTCACCCTCTACACTCTTCCCATCCTGTCTGACTGTGCTCACCCTCTACACTCTTCCCATCCTGTCTGACTGTGCCCACCCTCTACACTCTTCCCCTCCTGTCTGACTGTGCCCACCCTCTACACTCTTCCCCTCCTGTCTGACTGTGCCCACCCTCTACACTCTTCCCCTCCTGTCTGACTGTGCCCACCCTCTACACTCTTCCCATCCTGTCTGACTGTGCCCACCCTCTACACTCTTCTCATCCTGTCTGACTGTGCCCACCCTCTACACTCTTCCCATCCTGTCTGACTGTGCCCACCCTCTACACTCTTCTCATCCTGTCTGACTGTGCCCACCCTCTACACTCTTCCCCTCCTGTCTGACTGTGCCCACCCTCTACACTCTTCCCATCCTGTCTGACTGTGCCCACCCTCTACACTCTTCTCATCCTGTCTGACTGTGCCCACCCTCTACACTCTTCCCATCCTGTCTGACTGTGCCCACCCTCTACACTCTTCCCATCCTGTCTGACTGTGCCCACCCTCTACACTGTGAGTTGCAAGGCCTAGCCTCTTGCTCCCGGTTTAGAGTCCCCACTGTCAAGACTAACTGGTACAAGCACTCCTTTATTGCTACGGTCATTTCCCTTTTCAATACAGGGAAGAGGTTGGCTACTCTGCCCAACTGGTTTCATTGTCCTTGGTTGTCATAACATGGGGATGTTGGTGGTAATGACGTTGCTGCTGATTTTATTTGTCAGCATATTCTTGATGTTGACGTGATAATTTGAGAATGTTGTTGGGTAATTTTACGACTGCTTTATGTGCTGCTGCTCATGTTGCACAGTCAGACAGGATGGAACTCGGTGTAGAACATGTGTCAAACTCATTCCACGGAGTACCGCTTTGTCTGCAGTTCACTCCACCTGTTTGACTAATTCGTAAAACTCCCCTCACCTGGTTGTCTAGGTCTCAATTGAAATGATCCTGTCAGCCCATGACTGTAGTAGCCCATTGGATCTATGTGGACTTAGTTTGTCTCCATATGCTCCCCCTGATGCAAAGCCCAATGCCTTCTGGGGCAAATTTTAATTTAAAACTTTTAGACTTGAACTGTGTGTAACATTTTAAAGGGGTCTTCTTGCTTGCAGGGTCAGTGCGGGTGTTTGAGGCTGTGGACAGCGACCCTGCACTGGTGAAGACCATAGACAGCCAGAGTCCCGTCAGCAGGCTGCTACAGCTTAAAGTGGGCGCTCAGGTCAGTGCATGGAGACTACTCCCTCAGTGGTCACAGCTGAATAGAGACACATGCATCTTTAACCTGTTGAACTAGCTTGAGTCATTGATTAGATGCATAGTGTTTTTTTTTTTTTTTAAGTTATTTTTATTTTCCATTGTAATATGACCACTCACTGACTAAACTGATTTGATTCCTATCCCCAGGTCATGCTAACAAAGAACCTGGATGTCCAGCGTGGCCTGGTCAACGGGGCTCGAGGTGTCGTGGTGGACTTTCAGCCGGGGAAACTAGGTAGATTCAATATACCGTACACTTACACATCAATAAACAGTAGGATTGAGGTTTTAAAAGTATGTGGTTCAGGTCTTGGTTAACATACTCGGTAACATTTCAACTATCTACTAACCCTAGCTGTAATCTTAACCCTTATCCTAAATGTAACCCTTATTATAACCCTAACCTTATCAAGCAGTTGCTTATCAACAGATAGTATGACCATCTGTACAGCATCTACAGATGGAAAATCCAGACTATCCAAACAAAGTGACCCAGAAGTATACTTTAATGCCTAATAACCCTCAAATTTCATTGCAGTTATCTGTTTTAGCTGTGCATTTATGATCGACTCATTGACGGTGTTCCCTAACTCTGTATAGTAGCAGTCCATCAGTCCTTTCTGATTCCTCAGGGCTCCCACGCGTGCGTTTCCTGTGCGGCACCACTGAGGCGTTGAAGCCAGAGCGTTGGATGTTCAAGGCCGGAGGCGGGCTTTATCTGAGCCGCCAGCAGCTGCCACTCAAACTGGCCTGGGCCATCTCTATCCACAAGAGCCAGGTGAGGTGTGGCAATGACCATGTAAGACCCTACGGTGTGCTTGGCTAAACGCTCTAGAACGGAGTAGGGATTCCACATATGAGCCATTCAAAAGAAAATGCATCCTTCCATCTCTTTTTGGAGGTGACCTGATACAATCTATTTGGTTTAAGTTATGCAGTGCAACTGCTGCTTTCTCCTGTCCAATAATCTTGGATCATTGATGACGCCCTCTCTCCGACGACAAATGTGATGGACCTGCGTCCTATGTTTGATCACATTCCCAAAACGCAATCCTCTCCCTTTGGCTGCGACGACGCACCCCTACCAAACTGTTACTGCGCAGATAAATGTGATATCTGGTCAACTCCAACTAGCCATGCTTATCACCATAATGTTTTTATCTTGCCAATTAAAGTTCCACAAGGCAGAGACATTAAGGGGAGAGAAAAGGTGGCATGTGCCTGGATGAAATGGAATCTAGCCTCCGATGGATGACCATTAGCAATTCTCTCTCCCTCCTATTTCACCCCATTTCTTGCTCTGTTTTTTCTGCAGCTATCCAAGCAAAGCTAGTTTTCACTACATATCAGGCTGACTGATTTCACATCACGTGTATCAGGTCTTCCTGTCTGTAAGATTGTCTACCGCATCCTGTCTATGTCCATGCGTCTGTATTTGGGGCATGTCTCTCACCTACTGTATTTGGGGCATGTCTCTTACCTACTGTATGTCAGGGCATGACGCTGGACTGTGTGGAGATCTCCCTGGCACGTGTGTTTGAGAGGGGCCAGGCCTATGTGGCGCTGTCTCGGGCCAAGAGCCTGGAGGGGCTAAGGGTCATGGACTTTGACCCCCACGTGGTCCGTGCCGACCCCGACGTGCTGCACTTTTACAGCAAGCTGAGGAAAGAGCGGCTACTGTTGCAGGTAAGTTTCTGGCTGTATGCTTCATTTGTATTGACCGTAGGGCCTAATGTTCTTTGACCCAGTCTGGGGTCGTCTGGGTCCTCACAGTCGTCTGGGTCCTCACAGGGGTTATCTAACAAGGTCCCAGAATAGGTCAAAGGGCTTATAGACCTACAGTGACTTGTTCCACATTTTGTAGGTACAGCCTGAATTCAAAATGGATTACATACATTTCTCAACCATCTACACACAATACCCCATAATGACAGTGAAAACATGTTTTAGACATTTTTAGATAAATTAGATTTCCGTATTTCATTTTTCAAAATGTTTTATGTAAGTATTCGCACCCCTGAGTCAATACTTTGTAGAAGCACCTTTGGCAGTGATTACAGCTGTAAGTCTAAAAGCTTTGCACACCTGGATTGTACAATATTTGCCTTTTTAAATTTGTTTCAAGTTCTGTCATATTGGTTATTAATTATTGCTGGACAACCATTTTCAGGTCTTGCCATAGATATTCACACAGATTTAAGTCAAGACTAACTCAGCCACTCATGAACATTCACTGTGTTCTTGGTAAGCAACTCCAGTGTATATTTGGCCTTGTGTGTTTAGGTGATTGTCCTGCTAAAAGGTGAATTATTCTCTGTGTCTAGTCACTAGTGGAAAGCAGACTAAACCAGGATTTTGCCTGCTCTTTTTTTTAAATCCTGAAACTCCCCAGTCCGTAACATTATACACTATATACCACTATGCTTGACGATATGGAGTGGTAATCAGAAATGTGTTGTATTCCGGACAAAGTTAATTGCTTTGCCACATTTTTTGCAGTATTACTTTAATGTCTTGTTGCAATAAATATTTTTATGCTGTGCAGGCTTACTATAATTTCACTCTGGCAATTAGGTTAGTATAGTGGCGTAACTACAATGTTGTTGATCCAGCCTCAGTTTTCTCCTGTCACAACCATTAAACTCTGTTTTAAAGTCACCATTGGCCTCAAGGTGAAATCCCTGAGTGGTTTCCTTCCTCTCCAGCAACTATCTTTGTAGTGACTGGGTATGTCTACACCATCCAAAGTGTAATATCTTCAGCATGCCCAAAGGATGTGTGTGTGACAACATCCATCCATCCATCCATCCATGCATGAAACATCAACTACATCACACCTGCCCAGACCTGCCTGCTCACATCTCCAGCGCCCGCATCACTCTCCGCCACATGGTCTCACACTGCACCATTTATTTTCTCTCCGCCGCTGCTCACACATTTTCAGATATTCATCTTAGGGATATTCAATGGGTGCCCTTCTTTGCAAGGCCTTGGGAAAACCTCCCTGGTCTTTGTGGTGGAGTATGTTTGAAATGCTTTGCTCGACTGAGGAACCTTAGTTATCTATGTGTGGGATACAGAGCTGAAGGAGTCATTCAAGTATCATTTTAAACACTTGCACACAGTGAGTCCATGTGACTTGTTAAGCACATTTTTACTCAAATTATTTAGGCTTGCCATAACAAAAGGGTTGAATACTTATTGACTCACGACATTTCTGCTTTTCTTAATTTGTCGAAATGTCAACATAATTCCACTTTGACATTGTGTGTGTGTAGGCCAGTGACAAAATATATTTAATCAATTTTAAATTCGGGCTGTGACAACATTGTGGAAAAAGTCAAGGGGTGTGAATATTTTCTGAAGGCATTGTGTAAAAATACTAATTATTTGAAGCAATGAGAATAGCCTTTTCTCAGTGTTTTTTGGGGGGGGGGGGGACTGGTGACCTTAGCAGTTGTGCTTTAATGGTATCCTGCTGTGTACTGCCACCCTGTGTCAAGAGGTGCAATGCTTTCCAGAGATTTGGCCTCTGAGGGTGGGTTAGGTCTAATGATCTTTGTTGGGTGTGGCCATCCACAGCTGTGTGACTGACTGTGTGTCCAAAGCAAATGGCTTGTATAACACTCTGTATCTCTGCAGGCTTCAATGAATGAGTTTGTGGGCAAAAGTAACAAGGCGAATCGTTGATGAGAAGGAACCCCTCAACAACCCAAACTGTGCAAACTATTTTAATTGAACATTTGATTTATGGTTTTATTTCCATCTTTCAAGTGATTGTCTCGGGCTGTCGACTTTTTAAAAAAGTGTATACACATCATGGACTTTTGTACTGCCAACAACTTTAGTTTTATCTTTTATACCTGTTATTTATTGTCATGATCTTGACCATGTGGGAATGTTTGACTTTTTTAAGCAAATAAAGTTTTAGAACTAAACTGAAAAGTTTAAAAGCATCATGTAAAGTTTTGTTTTCACAAGCTAAAATAAAAGATCCCAGATATGTTCCATATGCACAAAGCTTATTTCTCTCAGATTTGGTGCACAAATTTGTTTACATACCTGTTTAGTAAGCATTTCTTCTTTGCCAAGGTAATCCAACCACCTGGCCGGTGTGGCATTTTAAACGGCATGATCATTACACAGGTGCACCTTGTGCTGGGGACATTAAGGCCACTCTAAAATGTGCAGTTTTGTCACAGAACACAATGCCACAGATGTCTCAGTTTGAGGAAGTGTGCAATTGGCATGCTGACTGCAGGAATGTCTACCAGAATTGTTGCCAGAATTTAATGTTAATTTCTCTACCATCAACCACTTGTAATTTTAGAGAATTTGGCAATACATCCAACTGGACAGCTGATGAACCTGTGGACTATTTCTGTCTGTAATAAAGTCATTTTTTTGAGGGGAAAACTCATTCTGAGTGACTGGGCTTCACTCCCTAGTGGGTGGACCTATGCCCTCCCATGGCTGTGCCCCTGCCCAGTTGTGAAATCCATCAATTAGGTCTAATCAACTTAATTTGACAGATTTCCTTCATATGAAATCATTGCATATTTATTTTCCCCAGTAGACTTTGTACAGTAACTATGACCAGTTCATTTCAAGGCTTGGCCTATATTGTAAGGTCATAAACCAAAAATACATTCGATTGAGGTATTTAGAGCATCACATTCTCGGGCTTACATACTCCTAGTACCAAGAAACGTCCTGTTTGATTTCCAAGATGACTCGGGGCTCCTTGATTGCTTCAATGTGGTTTAATAGGTCAGGTCTGTACCCAAACAATTCGAGCTTCTACTTTTAAAAATCACCTGTCCAGAAACAAGTCTCTCACCGTTGCCACTTACTATAGACCACCCTCTGCCCCCAGCTGTGCCCTGGACACCATATGTGAATTGATTGCGGTCATAACCGCCATCAATAAGAGACATTACTGTGCAGCTGTATTCATCGACCTGGCCATGGCTTTCAACTCTGTCAATCACCACATTCTTATCGGCAGACTCCACAGCCTTGGTTTCTCAAATGACTGCCTCGCCTGGTTCACCAACTACTTCTCTGATAGAGCTCAGTGTGTCAAATCGGAGGGCCTGTTGTCCGGACCTCAGGCAGTCTATGGGGTGCCACAGGGTTCAATTCTCAGGCCGACTCTTCTCTGTATACATCAATGATGTCGCTCTTGCGGCTGGTGATTCACCTCTACGTAGACGACACCATTCTGTATACTTATGACCCTTTGGACACTGTGTTAACTAGCTTCCAGACGAGCTTCAATGCCATACAACTCTCCTTCTGGGGCCTCCAACTGCTCTTAAATGCTAGTAAAACTAAATACATGCTCTTCAACCGATCACTGCCCGCCCGTCCAGCATCACTGCTCTCTGGACGGTTCTGACTTAGAATATGTGGACAACTACAAATACCTAGGTGTCTAGTTAGGCTGTAAACTTTCCTTCCAGACTCCCATTAAGCATCTCCAATGTAAAATTAAATCTAGAATCGGCTTCCTATTTTCGCAACAAAGCGTCCTTCACTCATGCTGCCGAACATACCCAAAACTACCAATCCTCGACTTTGGCGATGTCATTTACAAAATAACCTCCAACACTCTACTCAACAAATTGGATGCAGTCTATCTGTTTTGTCACCAAAGCCCCATATACTACCCACCACTGCGACCTGTACGCTCTCCTTGGCTAGCCCTCGCTTCATACTTGTCGCAAAACCCACTGGCTCCAGGTCATCTACAAGTCTCTGCTAGGTAAAGCCCCGCCTTTTCTCAGCTCACTGGTCACCATAGCAGCACATGCTCCAGCAGGTATCTCACTGGTCATCCCCAAAGTCAATTCCTCCTAGTTCTCTGCTGCCAATGACTGGAACGAATTGCAATAATCTTTGAAGCCTCACTAGCTTTAAGCACCAGCTGTCAGAGCAGCTCACAGATCACTGCACCTGTACACAGCCCATCCAACTACCTCATCCCCATACTGGATTTATCTTGCTCCTTTGCACCTCAGTATCTCTACTTGCACATTCTTCTTCTGCACATCTACCGTTCCAGTGTTTAATTGCTATATTGTAATTACTTTGCCAGCATGGCCTATTTATTGCCTTACCTCCCCTCATTTGCACACACTGTATATTGACTTGTTTGTTTATTCCATGTGTTGTATGCGTCGAACTGCTGTGCTTTATCTTGGCCAGGTCGCAGTTGTAAATGAGAACATGTTCTCAACTAGCCTACCTGGTTAAATAAAGGTGAAAAAAAGTAAATAAAGTGTAGTCAAACCAAGCACTGACTGAATCATGAGCCATGAGCCAGTGTCATGCAACATCTGCAAGCCAGGGCTTACTAGAACCAGAGGTGTTTGAAACCAACAGTCGAATGTGAAAACTTCAGTCTTCACAGGAAGTAATTGCTTGTAGAGTTTTCCCAACTAATTCTGACACTAGTCACTCTGGGCCAGAGATGGTGACGGAGGGACACCACACTAATCTTCTCTGGATCAACACATTCATGTATAAACGTACGGTTTGAAGAAGTAGGGGGGACACAGGGTCTGCAGTGCTTGACATTTTAATGCAGTAAAACTCCTGAGTGGTTAGTCACCTGGCCAGTCTTAATTTACTGGCCACAAAGATCTGAGAAGTTTGCATCTATCACCAATACAAGCAGCAGGTTGGCCATATACAGTCTAAAATGTACATATGTGTAATGGCTCAGGCTGCTGGTGTATACAGAACTGTATTTTGTCCAGAAAAAAAACTAACAAGATCTAATTTATTAACATTCATGGGTAGAACACAGGCTCTGGTCTCAAGCTTTCCCTGACACTGCACATCTGTAGTATTTATAACAGATTCCACAGCTGCAATAAACTACTGGAATTGACGAAGAATGGAGAAGTTCATTTGACGTTGTGGAAGAGCTTGTGCGCTACCTGTGAGAAAAAAGGAGAAATAACTAGTTCAATATGATAATGTATTGTAATTTACAGATTATTACCCCAAATAATAAATTGATCACATGTAAGCCTGACATTTTCCTGCATGCAGTAGTGTGTGTGCTCACGGGGTTCCTTAAAAAAACACTTACACAGTGGTCCCGTGCATGTAGGAAGTCGAAGAGTTCCTCTGTGCATTCCTCCTGTGTGTGTGATCTTGAGCCCACTCGGGCCGTGCAGGCCTCCAGCCTCTCCCTTGTGTGGGTGCAGTGCTCTGACGCCTCACACTTTGCCCGTATTGTTTCTAAGGGATCCTGGCAGAGACCAACACAGCTGCAGATGACTCATCAAAAAAACAGTACCTCTCAATGTATAGAAAAGTCAGGGAATCTTAATGTGTGTGTTCATATTCAAATATTAGTCATCAAAGGACAGTGTGGTAAATGTAAGTTCAACTGTCTTACCACCATGTCTTCTTCCTCCTCTTCCTCATCTCCTTCCTCCTCTGCCGGTGCCTCTTCCTCCTGGTCAGTGACAACATTAGTGGGGTGCAACATACACCTTGCATATAAACATTTAACAATTATCAATTATTAATTCTACAAAAGTAATTTCTGTTCTACACAATAAGGTTCCATCTGACAGGACTAACTTTCTGAATGAGATCTATAGGAAGTGAATGAGTTGATCTATTGTAAAAGCAAACAACAATATTAGGTTATGGGTTGAATAGCTTTCCATATATATATATATATATATATATATATATATATATATATATATATATATATATATAAATATATAAAAAACTCATCAACTTGATTTATTCAAATGATCTAAAAACTAGTTTTCAAACCTAGGTTGAAATTTTAACTAAAACTAATTTGTTTCTAAATATAAAATCCAGGTGTAAATAACAAGTGGTAACGACGTTACACCAATCTCAATCTTCCATGTTAATTAAACGAGGGGTGTCCAGAGCTAGCTGCCAAGGACGCACGCCTGGCTAGCCATGCATTTAGCAAGTTACTGTGTGCAGCTACCGTTAGCTAGCTAACTGATAGCATTCGGGTTGCATAACTTGATATATTGGTAGGATTCGCAGAGAAAACTACATTGCAATAGGAAGATTTTGATATTGTGCAATACCTCATCATCAGGCTCCCCATTCATTATCATTTTGTTTTCGAAAACCATGATTTTAGTCCTAAAATTGGCAAGGACAACACCGGCAGAAGACACGACCTAACGTTAGAACACCAGCTTTGATTTGGAGGACGTGTTACGTCACACGCAGGAAATAGCTAGCTAGAAAGTTCGCCGGAAGAATGTTTCTTTTCGTTCACTAGATGGCAGCCCTCCAACCATCTCCATGCGCTGGGGGAACCAATGTTCTGATATATTCTGCCCGATGGCAAGACGGGTTGGAAACAGTGTCGTACACCAACATGGCAGCGTCCATGGACACGAGAATATGGTTTAGAAAAATTGAAGATCTACGGTGTCTAACGGAATCGCGTGAAAGCAAAATTGTACGTATAACGTGTAGACTGGTTTAAGCAACAACAAAAAATCCACAAAACAAGTTCGCGAAAAAAAAAATCTAGCACCCGTTCACTTTGTGTGAGGAGAGTATTTTTTTCGCGCACAATTGTATACCTTCATATTTTAATCATCACCGGTGATGGAGTCAACAGAGTGAGAACTGCTTATTTACTGGCAACAAGGATGTTACCAAGTTAGTCTCTAAATTAGCCTAGGGTATGGGTCCTGGATCTGCACTATCTCTAAGATTTATGTGCATTCTCTGTAATACACTAGGGAACGGCTTGGACATAAACCATTTTTTTGGACCTTTATTTAACTAGACAATTCAGTTAAGATAATTCTTATTTACAATGATGGCCAAACCCGGAAGACGCTGGGCCAATTATGCGCCGCCCTAAACCATCCTCCATTCAGGTTGAAAAGGCATAATTCCCTTCCTTAACTATATTTTAATGGCGAGCCACCGAAAACACAAAAAAATTGAAAATCTGTACTGTCTTAATAAAATAAAAAAAATCCACCACCATTTTCTGTTTATGGACAGTTTGGGATGTTGCACACACGGTGCAGATCTAGTGCTCACTATCTAAAAGGCACTACATGGTCAGTCTGCATTGGCTGTGCAGCCTCTGCAAAATCATGGCATTCATGCTTCGCGGAGCAGTGCAGAGCTGTTGTCAAGGAAGTCAGTTTGTTAATATTTGGGGCCGCCTTCTCTCAGCCAATCATGTCAATGCGGAGCTATGTAGAGCTACAGTTTATGGATCCCTCCGCAATGCTACAGAATTTCACAGCGATGCGGAATGGAGCTCCATTTGACCTCTGCATGCCTCCAGAGACTCCGCATTTGCGTCATACAACTCGTAGATCAAGCATAAATTGGCTTTAAACTTAACATTAAAGGATCTGCATAATTTGGCTGCATTGCCATTCCGACATCTGCATTGGCCATGTGGCATTTAAGTTGATATGGCTTCTGCAGAAGTCCGGGCAGAGCAGTCCAGATTAGTTGTCGAGGAAACAGCGGTGTGTGGGTAAAATCATTGGGGAAGCCATATTGCAACCTATGTGTCTAGACATCAGGACTGCGATTACTCACCACAGACTAGCAGAATCCTCTTTTTCTTTTCATGACTCTGACGAGCCTGACGAGAAAGATACGCTGCTTCCTCGGGAACAGGCCCCGATCCCTGTGATCTGCGTGAAGAGGAGGCGAAGAAAGGGGCCAAAGGTCCGGCTGCCTTCTGAGAATTCGCAGGCGATCGAATAAACCCCCACTTCCCTCCATTCTGCTTGCAAATGTGCAATCTTTGGACAATAAAATTGACGAGTTACGCAAAAGATTAAACTACCAACGAGACATTAAAAACTGTAACATCTTATGCTTCACGGAGTCGTGGCTGAACGACGACAACATCAACATACAGCTGTCTGGTTATACGATGTACCGGCAGGATAGAACAGGGGCGTCTGGTAAGACGAGGGGCGGCGGTCTATGTATTTTTGTAAACAACAGCTGGTGCACGATATCTAAGGAAGTCTCGAGCTATTGCTCACCTGAGGTAGAGTTTCTCGTGATAAGCTGTAGACCACACTACCTACCGAGAGAGTTTTCATCTGTATTCTTTGTAGCTGTTTTACATACCACTACAGTCAGAAGCTGGCACTAAGATGGCATTGAATGAGCTGTATTCCGCCATAAGCAAACAAGAAAATGCTCACCCAGAGGCGGCGCTCCTAGTCGGGGACTTTAATCTAGGGAAAATGAAATCCGTTTTTACCAAATTTCTATCTGCATGTTAAATGTGCAACCAGAGGGAAAAGAACTCTGGACCACCTATATTCCACACACAGACTCATACAAAGCTCTCCCTCATCCTCCATTTGGCAAATCTGACCATAATTCTATCCTGATTCCTGCTTACAAGTAAGAATTAAAGCAGGAAGCACCAATGACTAGATCAATAAAAAGTGGTCAGATGAAGCAGATTCTAAGGTACAGGACTGTTTTGTAGCACAGACTGGAATATGTTCTGGGATTCCTCCGATGGCATTGAGGAGTACACATCAGTCATTGGCTTCATCGATGACATCGTCCCCACAGTGACCATACGTACATACCCCAACCAGAAGCCATGGATTACAGGCAGGATCCGCACTGAGCTAAAGGCTAGAGCTGCCGCTTTCAAGGAGTGGGACTCTAACCCGGAAGCTTATAAGAAATCCCGCTATGCCCTCCGACAAACCATCAAACAGGCAAAGCGTCAATACAGGACTAAGATTAAATCGTAATACACCGGCTCCGGTGCTCGTCGGATGTGGCAGGGCTTGCAAACCATTACGGACTACAAGGGAAGCACAGCCGAGAGCTGCCCAGTGACACGAGCCTACCAGACGAGCTAAACTACTTCTATGCTTGCTTCAATGCTATGGGTGGCAACAATGTCATACTCGTTTGGACCCGACAGCATCAGATGGATGACCTACACGTCGAGTGTGGCTCTGTTTTGCTTGCTTTGATTCTTTCTCCTGAGCGATACATTCAGCCTCTTGCGAATTGAAGGACAATTATGAAACACAGAGACAAAATGTAAAAAACATTGAAAGGTAAAAAATGTTATGGACATTTTTCTTGCTCATTTTTTGGGGGAGGCCTGGCTTCCCTTGGCATCCGTGAATACACGCCACTGTGAGAAAATGAGTTTGTGTTTATACAGGATCTCCTGTCCTCATCTACCGTCAACCAATCATGTCAATGCGGCGCTATACAGAGCCCTCCGCATTGTTACAAAATTTGAGAGGTGCACATTGATGTGGTACTTAGCTCAATTAGGCCTCACAATTGCGTCACCATCCATACGGCGGCACCTCCGACCACATTTTCGGATCGAGCATAAATTGGCTCTTGCTAGCTAGTTACAAGAGGATGCCATGGTTATCATCCTCATTGTATTCTGTTAACAAACCTTGTATATGTAGAGTTATTCCTGTAAATATTTAGTCAAATTCTGTGGAAATTGTTAAATGTCATCTTTGTGCATTGGGTATACATTTTAAAGTGAAAAATCTGAGTCAGCATAATTCCGTTACCATGGAAATGGCCCTATACTGAACTCGTGTCACAGGCGGAAAATTGTTTGCCATGGTAATCACTTTTTTTTACACATAAAAGAGAAGTAAAAAGACAAACATTACAAAGGAAGGGTGAACTTGCCAAAGCACAAAGTTTGATCTTTGTGAAAAAATTTGACTCCCCAGTTAAGGTTGATTTGCCACACCTGGGCAGAAGGTGCACTCAGGGCTTGTGTTGCATTGTGGATCATTCAGAAATATATGTCTCAAATTAAAATAGTTCCAAATTGGTTCCTAGTCTCTCCCCCCAGCACTCATGCAGGATCTAAAATAGATACATACTGCATAGGCTACGTTTACACATACGGCCCAATTCTGATCTTTTTTTTCCCACTAATTGTTCTTTTCACCAATCACATCGGAGCTTTTCACATTACAGCTTTTTCAGAGCTGATCTGATTGGAACAAAAAGGTGAAAAAAAGATCAGGAAAGGCTGCCTTTTTAAACACAGCCCATAGAATCTTAGCATTGATTGGTACATCATGTACCTTTCCTAATTGGCTGGGTGGAACCCCCCCCCCCAACAAATTAGAGCATAAAACAAACACATCAATTACTCCATGTATTCAACGCCTCCAAATCTTTTGTAATCTTTCAACATGCCGTCATCGCGGACCTGCATTCCCAGGGATGTAGAGACTTTGTCAGACAGCCAGTTGGAAAAGAAGCTCTGGAGAGACTGCAGGCAGCTGGATTTCCTTCCCACGATAACCCTTCATCACTCAAGTCTGTTGGTGCCAGTCAAGATATGGCTCCTCCTCACCCCAGCACCAATATCAAGTGCCCCCCCCCCCCAGTGACATCTCCAGATTCCAGCCTTCCAGGTGAGATTTGCAACACTTCTGTTACAGACACGAGAGAAGAAATTGCTGAAATCTGGGCTTCAGTCTGTTTCATCACCACAATTTACTGTAGCTACATATCTCCTGTATTGTGATATTATTTGATGCCAATCTCAACATGGGGGCCCCACAAGGGGCAGCCCCCTCCTGTACTCCCTGTTCACCCACGACTTGCCACGCACGTGTCCAACTCAATCATCAAGTTTGCTGACTACACAAAAGTGGTAGGCCTGATTACCAACAATGACGAGACAGTCTACAGAGAGGAGGTGAGGGCCCAGGCGGCTTTGGCGCCGTATGGGAGGGGAAAGTTAGGACTATTCTAAGGGCCTGTGACTGACGGGCACCAAAAAATTATTAGAACATTATGTACATTTTTTTTCAAAATTAAATGACAGGTTAATCATCATTAATATAATATTTTATTTACATATTGCTAATAAAACTAATGATCTATTTTTCTTTTCTTGCTTTTGGCAAAAAGTAAACATCCAGAGAGCCTCTGATTCCATGATGAGACCTCAAGAGGAGACCGCTCAGGACAGTGCAGCAACTGTGTTTTGGAACATAGTGTTTTTTACTGCTATGGACAACATCATAAGTGACTTGGACACTAGGTTCCACACCACTGCAAAAATTGTAGAATGATTTTGTGCTGTTCTGAAAGTCGGGCAGATTAGTGAGGATAAAGTCTCTTCTGTGTGCCAACCACTGATTATGAAGTATTCCAGAGATCTGACACCTGAGTTTCAAAATGAAGCCACCTGAACACTGTATATTCTGCCACTTTCCCCCCTAACTTGTCCCCTCTTGGGCTCCTGAATGCAATTTGGAAGATGCAACTGCAAAGCATTTTTGGAAAAGTGTGCATTGCTTTACGTATATTTTGCCCACTGCCTGTGACTTGCTGGTGGCGAGAGCTTTCAGTAAGATAAAACTACTAAACTATTTGAGGTCCACTATGTCCCAGGACAGGCTTTGCAGTCTTGCCAAGCTGTCCATTGAAAGTTAGTTAGCTAGAAAGCTGGACTTCAAAGATTTGATCGGTGACATTGCTAGCAAGAAGGCTCGGCGCTGGGCTCTTGGTGAGTAAGGCTGAGCAAGGGCCAGTGATAACTGTTTAATGGCATGGCTATGGATATTGGATCACTACACACATGATGCCCACAGGCTGAGAACAAGACTGAGAACAGGCTGAGAACAAGACTGAGAACAAGATAAATCTCAAAGTAATGGCTGGATTGCCGTAAAATTAGTTGTGCACAATCAAGACCCCAAGTGGAAGAAACCTATTGATTTGGTGACCTCTTGACCTTTCCTCTAGCGCCACCATCAGGCATTTCCATTTTTACAGCTGCTTATTTTCTAGTCGGTATGTGTACTTAGTTCAAAAATCTGCTGCTAATTTTATTATTTTGTTTGTTATATCATTCTATAGATGATCATGTACATTTATTTTAATTTAAGAGGTTAATGTATATTTAAGTTATATTTATTTTAAGTTATTCATTAATGTTAAGAATTTTCCATTCAATAATTTTACCATTAAAATTACATTTTACTGTAAAAGATGGCCTTTAGCACATTTCTTATAGAGGGCATCAGTCCTGCATCAAATAGTGAATTCCACTGTATGCAGAATGTTGCATGTATGTCGGCACAGTGTTATATTTTCACAGCTCACTGTCAGTAAATGTTGTACAGTAAATATTGGAGTTGCAAGCCTGCAAAGGTAGAGTTATTTAAAGCTTTGAATGGGTTGATTGGGTTCTGGAGGTGTGTGGTTACAGCAATTGCGCAGGATTGGTGGGGCCCAATGTGATATCTTTTCATGGGGCCCAAAATCCCTGGCAGTGCCCCTGCCTGGCGAAGTGGTGCCAGGAAAACAGCCTCTCCCTCAACGTCAACAAAACGAAGGAGCTGATCGTGGACAACAGGAGACGGCAGAGAGAGCACGCCCCCATTTACATCAACATGAACTCAGTTGGCATCTCAACTTACTGTTAGAATAATATAATTTTAAACATTTGGCTAATTGACTGCTGAAGCACAACCACATTTATAAATGGCACCTTTTGTTGATTGGTAAGTTAGTCTAGTGGTCAGCTATCTAAACCTGTAGTAAGCATGGTCAAATTTCCGCAGTGGCTTGTGGGTAGGCAGAACCACAAAGCACTGCGGTCCATCATGATGACATCCATTTTTTTGTGGCCCCCACCCCCATCAAAGTTGCCCATTCTTGATCTAGAAGTAGGAGACAGTAAAAGTGCATCAAAGCTCGGACAGACTAAGAAACAGCTTCTATCTCCAAGCCATCAGACTGTTACCACTAGCCGGCCTCCGCCCAGTACCCTGCCCTGAACCTAAGTCACTAGCCGGTTACCACCCTGTACTCTACCCTGCACTTTAGGCTGCTTTGCACTATATACATAGTCATTGAACACTGATCACAATGTTTACATAATGTTTAACCCACTTTTTTTCAAGGCACACTTAACCATCATGGCTCCCACAGCATTCTGCAGCGATAAGCCATCCCATCAGCTTTGCGCTTAGTGGGACTATGTCATGAGAATTTTCAATCCCAATAATAATAACTAACAATCAATAAGCTTTGACCAATCCCCGAGGTTTGTAATACCCTGGGTTTAATAATAATTAGGCAAAGACTCAGCTTATGCAAAAGGTTCGTGCAGTTTATTCATGAGAGCGCTCTGAAGTCCATAATACAAAGACATCCATTTTATAACTCACTCCCTATTTACGCACATACCTTCACACAAACAGTAGATATCCTACGCACAAACATACACACGAACAGTAGATGAGTTGTATCTTTCCCCATAGTTCTCACCACTGTTTATCACTACCAAGCCGACAGTTCCATTCCCCCGAGATTAGAGGAACCTTGAAAGGACTCCTTGTCCTATCATAAGTTTCTCAGAGTTCTAGCCAGGTCGGGTCAAACACAGTTGAATTGTTCTCTGTATTTTCTCAGACACACACACACATTTCTCTCCCTCACATGTCTCTACCAAACCTTATTGGACTTACGTTTAGTACTTTAATAATTCATTATACATGCTACATAAACTAATAATCGCTAATAGTTATGTTTCAGGGTGGAATTCTTTAATTATTACCTTTAAGCATATAATTCCCTTATCAGACTATCATTTGTTTTTCAACAGGACAATGACCCAACACACCTCCAGGCTGTGTAACCTGCTATTTGAACAAGAAGGAAAGTGATGGAGTGCTGCATCAGATGACCTGGCCTCCACAATCACCCGTACTCAACACAGTTAAGATGGTTTGGGATGAGTTGGACCACATAGTGAATGAAAAGCAGCCAACAAGTGCTCAGCATATGTGGGAACTCCTTCAAGGCTGTAAGAAAAGCATTCCAGGTGAAGCTGGTGGAGAACAACATCTTCAAGAGGGCCAGGACGAAGGGGAGGCTGCCTCTGCTGCAGATAGAACTCCTCCTGTAAGTGTTAGGAGTTATTATTATTCATGTTATCTTTAAAATAAATTCAATTTACAATATCTTCTGTGATTTTTTTTTTTCCTAATTTCTAAATATGTTTATGATTGTATTTATGTACAGTGCCTTCAGAAAGTATTCACACTCCTTGACATTTCCACATTTCGTTGTGTTACAGTCTGAATTTCGACTTAAATCGTCTTGAAAATCTATGGCAAGACATGAAAATGGCTGTCTAGCAATGATCAACAATCAACTTGACAGAGCTTGAAGAGTTTCAAAAAGGGTAATGGGTAAATATTGTACAACCCAGAAATGCAATTCTCTTAGAGACTTACCCAGAAAGACGAACAGCTGTAATCGCTGCCAACGGTGATTCTAACATGTATTGTCTGGGGGTTGAATACTTATCTAATTAAGATATATTTGTGTTTTATTTTTCAGAAATCTTTAAAAAATGTTAGAATTTTTCTTTCTCTTTGACATTAGTATTTTAATTTTATGTAAAAATGCTTTTTAACAAATCAATTTGTAACAACAATATGAGAATACTTTCTGAAGGGACTGTATCTTTTAATGTTTTCTACAGTATGCATGGTCTAACTGTAAGTCACTCTGGGTAAGAGTGTCTGCTAAAATGTATGGCAGTTTTGTATCTCTGGGTAAGAGTGTCTGCTAAAATGTATGGCAGTTTTGTATCTCTGGGTAAGAGTGTCTGCTAAAATGTATGGCAGTTTTGTATCTCTGGGTAAGAGTGTCTGCTAAAATGTATGGCAGTTTTGTATCTCTGGGTAAGAGTGTCTGCTAAAATGTATGGCAGTTTTGTATCTCAGCGGTCCTATTTTGATCATATGATATCTGATAATACTTGATCACATATCTCTCTCCCTGATCCTCTTCCACCTGGTATCGAGGCAGTTCGTCTGCGGGGAGAGGTCGTCTACTCCACCTGCTCCCTGTCCCAGCTGCAGAACTAGTGCGTAGTGGAGCACGCCATGCACCTGGCCCGGGAGGAACATGGCATCAGCCTGCAGGTAGCTGACCTTCGACCCCTCACACACCTCTTTAAGGACACCTTCCACTTAGCTCCAGGCCTCCACCTGGGACAGCTGGTCCTGCCCACCTCACCACTAACTTTGGGCCCATCTACATGTACAAGCTGCAGAGGTTAAACTAGAACTGATGGACATGGATTCACTACAGTACCTTATCTTATTGACCCCTTCGGTTCGACCTGATTTAACCGGTTTTAAGTCATTTTTCAACGGACTTATGCATTTGTATGCAGTGCTACCTTTGACCTCTAGGTGTCAGTATTAGACAATTATACAAGTCCGAGCTCTCTGTATTGAAAACAGGGCTCGAAGTTACTAGACCCATAGATTAGCTTTAAATTATTTTGAGGATAAACTCAACCTACACTCGAAACAGTGCCCTGTCAAATAAACAGAATGTTTATTTGCTTATAGATCATTTTGCCCAGTCACTGAGGTTGAAATAAACCAATTCAAATCTGGTTGATGTGGTCCAATAGTGACCTTCATTATTTTATAATTTTCTGATGTCATTGGAACTCTTTCTTTTAAATGTAATACCATCATGACATTTTCATTCAGATTCTAAACATTTTCATAATGAACACTCAAATAATCATTGTCACATTTGAGAATCTCTCTGAGAATCTCTAGGCCTGTCGTTACAACAGTTGCATTTTCTCAATGTACTATTTAATGTCACTTAAAGGCAGCCTACAACGTATTTGTTTCTCAGATCTAACGTTGATGACCCTCTCTGTTGTTGCACCAACTGGGCAATGTAGCATGAAAGCGGTGTGGACACGGCTAACGAGCGGTGCCGCCGAGTGTCATCGACTTCCCGCTGCCATTAAGCGGGCGCCCCTGTCGCCACCAAGGGAGAAGAGAGGCTGTTTGCTCGGCGTCTCCCAGATGAACATTAAGGATGAAAGAGAGATGCTAAAATGGTATGGTCTTTTTATTCCACAGATGAGTGCAGATATTTTCACTATGTGATTGTGAGTGATTACTGTATTACCACGGTAACAGGATGTATCAGCGAATGCAAAGGGAATTAATGACACATTAACTAAAACTATTTCTGTATTGACTGCTTCAATCGGCGAGCCCAGGACGCCGCTGCCGCATCTTCTGATTACCTAAAGGTATTGTAAATATGTTTCCTATGGGTTTTACATACATTTACATGTTTTAACGCTCAGGAGACCAGAGACTATTAGGAATGACTTACTCCTCTCTTCTCTTTGTATTAGGTTGTTCCTTATTGAATTAGCCAATGGTATTCCTTTGCTGTAGGCCTAGGTATGGGAGAGGGGAATTATATCAATAGGATGTTTGTGTCTGGTCTATTTAGGAGAGGTAGGGGAGGAGAAAGGGATGGAGGGAGCGAGCAGAAGAGGAAGATTGAGAGTAAGCCAAGATAAGTGAATGAGTGTACTGGGACTTTTGTGTGTCCCTACGAGATGGTACATTTATGTTGTGGTGTGATATCAGCATACGACGTAATAACAGATTGGGCTGAACAAGCAGAAACCTTTGAGACATAGGCCTACTGTGTTGGTGACTGCATACACAGCTATGTTTACTCCCTTTTAGTTTACACAACCATCAGACGGGATGTCAGGACAAAAGGCAACCCCCCTTTAAAGGTTATGACAGATATGTGATCCTGCCCCCAAGGCCTATGTGTTCATATAGGAACTTCTGCTGGGTGTTAAGGCCCACAGGCGAGGATCAGACGGCTGGCCCAGTCCGCTGTGAGTGAGAGGATCTCACCAGCGGGGGTCTTTGTCCCAGACACACTGTGAAGAGTGGGCCCAGCAGGCAACCAACCCGCCACAGGGCTCAAACACGACACAGCATGGCCTCCCGATCAGCGCTACACTATTTCAGTGGCTTTGAAAACTTTATTAGGTATCAACTGACTTGACATAGGCTACAGTAAATGGTCTTACTTTGACAAAACTTGGGATGGGCTGGTGAGGCTTCCTAACACTGCTCTGTACTTGTTGGTCTTCAACTGACTTTACGTAAACAAATAGTAAACAAACTCGGGATGGAAAATCATCTCAACATAGTATGGAATAGTGTGATGTGTAACTATTTGTCCCTTGCACAGTGTCTCAACCAGGCCAGGGACTGGCAATGCACTGCTCCCAACTCACATTGCTGTTTTCTTTTCTTCCTGTAAGAGGATTATCTTTGAGGAGATGGCAGGCTGAGTATTTAAAATGGCCAACAATAGAATGGGAGATGAAGTGGAACGAAAGAAGAGTGTCAACCACCTGTTGTCCTCTTCTGGCCATCACTCCTCCCCTTTGTCCTCTTGTGGCCATCACTCCTCCCCTTTGTCCTCTTGTGGCCATCACTCCTCCCCTTTGTCCTCTTGTGGCCATCACTCCTCCCCTTTGTCCTCTTGTGGCCATCACTCCTCCCCTTTGTCCTCTTGTGGCCATCACTCCTCCCCTTTGTCCTCTTGTGGCCATCACTCCTCCCCTTTGTCCTCTTGTGGCCATCACTCCTCCCCTTTGTCCTCTTCGGCCATCACTCCTCCCCTTTGTCCTCTTGTGGCCATCACTCCTCTCCTTTGTCCTCTTGTGGCCATCACTCCTCTCCTTTGTCCTCTTCTGGCCATCACTCCTCTCCTTTGTCCTCTTCTGGCCATCACTCCTCCCCTTTGTCCTCTTGTGGCCATCACTCCTCTCCTTTGTCCTCTTCTGGCCATCACTCCTCTCCTTTGTCCTCTTCTGGCCATCATTCCTCTCCTTTGTCCTCTTCTGGCCATCATTCCTCTCCTTTGTCCTCTTCTGGCCATCACTCCTCTCCTTTGTCCTCTTCTGGACATCACTCCTCTCCTTTGTCCTCTTCTGGACATCACTCCTCTCCTTTGTCCTCTTGTGGCCATCACTCCTCCCCTTTGTCCTCTTGTGGCCATCACTCCTCCCCTTTGTCCTCTTGTGGCCATCACTCCTCTCCTTTGTCCTCTTGTGGCCATCACTCCTCCCCTTTGTCCTCTTGTGGCCATCACTCCTCTCCTTTGTCCTCTTGTGCCCATCACTCCTCCCCTTTGTCCTCTTGTGCCCATCACTCCTCCCCTTTGTCCTCTTGTGCCCATCACTCCTCCCCTTTGTCCTCTTGTGGCCATCACTCCTCCCCTTTGTCCTCTTGTGGCCATCACTCCTCCCCTTTGTCCTCTTGTGGCCATCACTCCTCTCCTTTGTCCTCTTGTGGCCATCACTCCTCCCCTTTGGCCTCTTGTGGCCATCACTCCTCCCCTTTGTCCTCTTGTGGCCATCACTCCTCCCCTTTGTCCTCTTGTGGCCATCACTCCTCTCCTTTGTCCTCTTGTGGCCATCACTCCTCCCCTTTGTCCTCTTGTGGCCATCACTCCTCCCCTTTGTCCTCTTGTGCCCATCACTCCTCCCCTTTGTCCTCTTGTGGCCATCACTCCTCCCCTTTGTCCTCTTGTGGCCATCACTCCTCCCCTTTGTCCTCTTCTGGCCATCACTCCTCCCCTTTTGTCCTCTGTCTCCTTTTCCTTTCTTTTTATCCAGAACTGTTTCTTTTTTTCAACAAAAATGTAGAACGACAATACATTTATTGGAGCATGGTCTTGCATACAATTTTAAATAGTACAAGGGGCGGCAGGGTAGCCTAGTGATTAGAGCGTTGGACTAGTAACCGTTGCAAGTTCAAATCCCCGAGCTGACAAGGTCGTCGTTCTGCCCCTGAACAGGCAGTTAACCGTCATGGAAAATATGAATTTGTTCTTAACTGACTTGCCTGGTTTAATAAAGGTACAATTTTTAAAAAGGATTGGTAGTCTTCAAACTTTCAATACTTCAATGTTTAAAAGCCTGTTGAACATCAGAAGTGTGTGTGTCACTAAGCTCCCGGTGGTTTCCAGGAGCATTTTAATGTGTATCTGGGCAATGTGCTATTAGAGGGATTTCCCTGGGTTGACAGCTCGGAGAATATGTGGCGAAATTGCGATGCCAGTGGGCTAAAAGAATGTTGGAAACAGGATTCAAATCATATTCTGGCAGAGCCTGTCACACCTCAATGGGCCGGGTTTCTTACGGTGGCGCTTTTCATTCTTGGCTGGGTTAAAACCTTTAACCATGGAGGCGGGAGAGAAAAAACCTTGATTGAATGGTACCCTGTGATATTTGTGCAGGAGGGCTCCAGACTAATTAAAATATCAGGGTGCATCTTTCCTCACAACGTTTTGGACATCTCTTGTCCTGAGAGTTCAGCAACCTGCAAGTTCAGCTGCATCTACACTACAGAATGCCCACATCGTCAGGTTTATCTATTGGGATTTGACCCTCCTTTAGGGTTCCAGATTCACATCTTTACCTAGTGAAGCAGTATTTGGCTAGATAAGGGTCATGTTCTTACTGATTTATCTCAACTAAATGATCTGGTGAGGTATACAGGAATAGAGGCTTATTCCAGCTCGATGGATGTCGAGGGATTTTTGGGGATTGGGAGGTAGGATATTAGAGAAGAGCACCTTATCCTGCATCAAGGCTGAAAACGCTTGACCCGGCGGCATTACAATCTACGCTACATCAGTCCCCGTTGGGCCCTCAGGCACTGGTGTGTGTATCTGTGTGTCCCTACATTGATGTGTTTGGGGGTTGGATAAAGACCACTTGGTAGTGTTGTCATAGTTTGCTGGTTCAAAATCATCCCAGGGGAAAATTGCTACCCGGAATAACAAGGAAATTCAGCTTTACATATCGAGAGGCATATCTGTGTTATAGCAAGGATGCCCTTTTAAATAGGACACCTACAATGTAATAACACACAGCAAGGTTGAGAAAAGTTGTTACATTCACATTAACACTATGCTAAACTGGGTTGTTGTCCCATGTATCCACTTTTGAGGAAGTGTTTATCCATAACAGATTGCATTTTACACCGTTAGGGAGGATATATCTAACGAGGATAAATCAATTAGCAGTTGAACAATGTCACAGCCAGGCAATCAACATGCAGTTTAGTAGGCAGAGCTAGGAGGCAGTTAACATGGTGTTGGTGGGGATTGCAGCGATCCTAACCTAGAACGCTATCAGAGGGGGGAAGGTGTGTGTGTGTGTGTGAGAGAGGGGGGGGGGGGGTCTTGTGCATTTTGACAAACCACGCTGTTTAAGATATAATAGCAGCATAATCACCGCCCCAGGTCGCCATTCTTCAGGATAATAGGCTGCTTATTCATCGGGGATGGCTTATGTCCCCTGTGCTGTTTATTTCTCCTGATTACCTTCTTCTCTCTCGCTCTCTTTCTCTCTCGCTCTCTGACCTTTTCCTGTTTTTTATATATATTTTCGGGGTAACACTTTCCTTGACACCCAGCGTCCTAACACATTATGACACAGTCATAACCATGTCATAATATGTCAGAACAGCTGACCTAACTTGTCATAACCTGTTAATATATGGTCATAACATTCTCCTGACACATATATTTAGACCTGTTGTGACATATATTGTGTTATTTTATGACTGGTTTTGACACCTACATAAGAGTGTAAAACCCATAAAACCTAGCACACAAGGCAAAACATTCCATTACACCATAGCCTATGTGTCAACAGTATTTTTATGTTATATATTTTTATTTTATTTACCATATTCAATTATTATTGTAATTGCACACACATTGAGGTCAGACATGCACCTAGCCCAATGCTCTGCTGCTGATGACTGGGATGAATGCAGGAGCAGGTTTCAGGAGCAGGACAAAACACCCTCTTTTTGACTGACTACTGACATAAGGTCATGTACATGATAGGCCTATCTGGCTTATATGATTATGATGGTCATAACAGTGTCATGAAGTCTATTTTCTACAAGAATTCATTACAACTGATTTTTTTTTTTTGTTACTTTCAAACGAAAGGAAACTTCTTGGCAGGGAAAGAAACTAATTTGAATAAATGTGGGTTTTGACACACTTATGTAGGTGTCATAACCAGCCTTAAAATAACGCAATATATGTCACAACAAGTGTAAATGTATGGGTCATGAGTGTTATGACCATAATGACAGGTTATGACCGTGTCCTAATGTGTTATGACATTGGGTGTCAAGTAAAGTGTTACCATACTGTATATTGCCTGTCTTTCCCTCTCGTTATCCCTGTCACCTTCCTTTTCCCCCTCGTTTCTCACATTCTATTCCTCTAAAAGTGAATTCCCTTCCTCCACACTGCACTCCTTCCTCCCCTGGAAGAAGACTGATTGTAAAATCCTTAGCTGTGGCTTTGTCATGTGAGAACAAGAACCAAGAGAAGGAAGCTACAGTATGTAAAGACCAAGCATGGCTTTATTTAGGATTTATTTTACAACATCACTTTTCAAACTTACATTGTTAAAGAGAGAAAATGATAATGCCTATGGTTTCCAGATTAGTCTCGCCAACATTTAAAATCTACCACGGGACCAGTTAGTATGACAGGCTGGAGAGAAACAGTAGAACTTTTACAATCACAGCCACAATGGAACTCATATGTAGACTACCAGACAGTATAGCTTCAGTAGTCCAGGGAATAGAAGGTAATGGAATGGCGTGAGCCGTTTAAATACTATTGTACAACTCTGACAACTATAGGAATTGCCAACTTGGACAGTTTATGATCAATTAACAACATATGAACACCTTTACATTTGCCTTATCAGTAAACATTAATAGATAGACTTATTTTTCTTCTTAATTTACATATTACAATTATTTACATTATTGGAGTGGATGGACTTGATGGGATCCCAGCACAGAGAGAATCCCAGGTGCATAATTGACTACAATTTAAAGATTGGCCACTCCTTAAAGTGCTTAAAGAGTACAACAGAAAGTACTGGAGACTACCCCCGCCCCCCAGCCCTAAAGGCCCCCTATTCTGTTTGTGGAGGGATGTTGTTACCAAGTTACGTATAAGGGAATCATAAATAGTGTGAATGTTCATAATTGCATATGCTCCCCTCCCCTCTGCCCAGGGCAAAATGTAATTAAAAGCTTTGCACCTTTAGTCACTGAAATTATTTTCTCATTACCAAGCCAGTCTCTGTGCAACATGATTTAATACTGGGCATTAAACTGATAAATTAGTCACTTCTAATTAGGATATTGAGGAGAACATGGCTTGAGTTTATATTTATGTATGTGATTGCGTTTTTAGAATGTGCTAGGTACCTACATGACCTAATTGAAATGGTAATGGCCCCACGGTACAAATAGTCTCTCAATGCCACCAAGGCTGGCACAAATGTATTTTCCCCCTTGAAGACCCAAATTCCCTTAAAACGGCCTAAATTCATCTTTTATCTGTAAACATTACATTGCAAAGTCTTTATCACCAAGTGCAACACTAGACAGGTAAATAAATACGTATGAAGTGTATTTGCTCTGCTTTAGAGATCCTGTGTATAGCCTGTGCAATCCCAGACGTTAGGCAACTGATAAAGCAAGAAGCAGGAGAGAACTCGGTCCAGGGTGATTTGCCATTTTGGTTTTCAAAACTCTGGCTACTAATGCCCCGAAACCATCTGGTGGAGAATATGGTTCCTGTAGGGCTACGGAGGTTACAGACAAGGGATGGGTAGGATGTAGTACCGATCTCCCAGCTAGGTCGCACTAAGATCCTGGGCTTAGTTAGGCAGCGTGTCCAGTCCCAGGGAGGCCGCATGCTGCTTGGCCCGCATCCGGAGGTTCTCGATGCTGGTGGTCTTGCTGTTTTGGCTGGGGAGCCCTCCGGAGGCCTGGAGCAGGGGACTGTTCCACACCTGCTGCGCTGCGTGGTGGGACAGGGACTGGTAGTAGGATTGGCAGGGCAGGGAGCCCAGCGGCGCCGGAGACATGTTGACATTCATGCCCAGGTAGGGCAGAGTTGGGGTGGTGCCCATGTCGAAGGAAGGGTAGAGTGCCATGTTGTTGGTGGCAGCCATGTGCTGGCGGAACTGCTCCTGCAGGCAGAAGAGGCTGAGCGGGGAGGAGGAGTAGGAGTGGCTCTGGGAGATCCCACCGCTGACACCACTGGAAGAGGGCGTCACAGACCGGGAGACCATAGGGGATTCTGGGAAAGGGGAAAAAGCATGAGTCAATAACATTAAACTACGTTTTACTGGTGGGCAGGGAGGCAAACATATGTAGAACTAACAAAGAACCAGCAAAGCTGTTGTGCCACTTCTTCATTTGCCAGTATGACAAATGAACTGATGTTGGGCAACAATGTGAGCTTTTCATATGTTTACTCTTTATTGACCATGCTAAAGGAATTCTCTGATTGACTTTCTGTTTTCTAATGCCCCCCCAGCTACAGTATATTAGAGCTGTACAAGTGCCAGTCACAAGAGCTTGTCCTTTACCAGGTTTGGGGCTAAGTCGTTTGCAGGGTGGAGAGACGTTGCCGGGTGTCATCACCCTTTCACTCTTTAACTCCTCCCTCTGTGGGTTAGACTCCTCCTCCTTATCGGTGGCATTGTCCTCTGTGGCCGACTCGCTGCCTGACTGCTCCGCCGAGGTCACGTTCAACTCCACGCTAATTTCCGGCACCAACAGAAGGGGCGGACCCTCAACCTCCAAGGAGGAAGAGGATGGGGGGAGCTGGTTCTCTGGAGTGATGGTGGTGGGAGCAGCCTCCTGGTCACCTCCCTCTAGGTTGGCCTCCTTCTGTTTCTGGAGCTGTTCCTTCTGCAGGCTACGCTGCTTCTTGCGGAATTTGGCCCGGCGGTTCTTGAACCACACCTGTTTGAAAGGTTGCCATATTGGGAGACAGTCAGAAGCATACTCAGTGTGCAAGAGATTAAGCCAAATGGTTGTGGATGTACATGTGTGTTACATTGGTGTAGGTCTGCCTACTGTTTATCTTTAAGACAAGCCAAGAAGAATTGCAAATTACTAAAGTATTTTTTTTCTGCAATGTTTACCCAGTGGTAAATATATTTCATGAATTGTAATTCAGGTACAATAACCAATATTGTTTGTGTTTCAATCTACAGGTACAATGTTAATTAATGTATGTTAATTAATTAGTTACCTGCACGCGGGCCTCGGGGAGGTTCGTGCACATGGCCAGGCGCTCGCGCATCACAACATCGGGGTAGTGGGTCTTCTGGAAGGTCTTCTCCAGTGCCTCGAGCTGCTGTGCGGTGAACGCGGTGCGACTCCGGCGCTGTTTGCGGTGCTGGGACCCGTAGCGAGCCTCCAGAATGATGTCTTGAAATGTGCAGCCGTTGGAAGAGAAGAAACACGGCAAGTTTAATTAATTGGATAGTACCCTATCCTATAGGGGGATATGTCAGAAAGTGATCATCAAAGGTGATGCCTTGTGTGTGTAAAAGTGTATTTGTTGGACTAAATTACCAGCCAGTCTTTCAGCGAGGGTGAGCGCGTGCACAGAAGGTCGGTAGTCTGGCGCGTGTTGCGCCTGTTGCGCGGCCTGCTGGTGCAGGTTGTACATTGCGCTCAGGGAGTTCATCGCGTGGAGAGAGTAGCCGTTCACTCCATAGTGCTGCATGACGGGCACTACCTGTTGGAAAACAAGCATAGATCATGTTAGCATTTGCTTGAATGTTTCCATTTGGCTATCTGTCCGGAGAGTTTGACAGGCTATTGTTCCATGCGTAAACGTTCCCATTTTAGATACGCGCGTAATGAACGGTCTAAATTCACTGTTGGTTTAATGATCTGACAGTTCAGGATATGTTGTGTGTAGACAGTGGTGCACTTGCAGTTTATGCATATTGCAGTTCATAATTTGATCACCTCATATATAAAGTTGTAGTTTTGCAGACCTTTGTGTTTATCTGTGCAACCAAGGTTGGTTAATCCTTGACAAACCATGACTTAAGTTGTTCATGTTAAAGTTATCAGAGTCGTGTGGTGCTTGTAATAGCCAATGACGTGGTCATTTGAATCGCATACAGACGCATTTCATTTCGTTAAGGTAGATGTATGGCTCAGGGGCAATACATTTTAATATCTGGACAAAAACGTTAACCATTCATATCCAATTATCGCTTGGTTCAAGCCATTCATTATACACAATTATTTTAATTGGGGTAGGGTGTAAGTGGCACTCGTTCACGTAGTAAAGCGTAACGGATGCCTTATGAAGGAATTGATTTACTTACTTTCCCTGTGATCGCAGCAAAAGCGCAAATCCCCTTTGAAAGCGCCGCGTTGAGAGATCATTGCGTTGATGAAACGCTTTGGAGATGATATAACAAGATTTGTTCCACGCCGGGATGGCAACCTGAAATCAAAGAGGTCCCGTGTGGCTCCGTTTGTAGAGCATGGCACATGCAATGCCAGGGTTGTGGGTTTTATTCCCACGGGGGACCAGTACATGCAAGTAAGAAAATGACTACTGTAAATCGCTCTGATTAATTAAGAGCGTCTGCTAAATGACGAAAATGTATTATATTGAACGGTAATGATAGGCTGTTCTGTCAATACCAATGCTAGCTAGGCCTACTGAATTATCTCATTCGGTTAGCCTATGAATTTTAGTAGCCACTTTAGTTCTTTTTAACTAGGCCTACTATTTGTTGGACCATGTTGGTTTATATTTAGGCTACGTTGTTAACCCGTGTTGCCTCCTTACGTGAAATTCGCTAATCAAACTTTTCTTGTGGCAGGTAGCCTAGAGTGTTGGGCCAATAACCGAAAGGTTGCTAGATCGAATCCCGAGCTGACAAGGTACAAATCTGTCTGTCTGCCCCTGAACAAGGCAGTTAACCCACTGTTCCAAGGCCGTCATTGTAAATAAGAATGTGTTCTTAACTGACTTGCCTAGTTAAATAAAGGTTAGAAAATGTGTTTTATAATAAGTCTAATTAAAAGTATATCCTTAATTTTATTGGACAGAACAACTTTACAGAAAATGAATCAAAGCCTTCCCACTGGGCTCGCTGGTTGAAACAACGCTGTTTCCACGTCATTTCAATGAAATTATGTTGAACCAACGTGGAATATACGTTGAATTGACGTCTGTGGCCAGTGGGTTATATGTAGGTCTCCGAGGCAAAATATCTCATCCTGCATTTTTGTAGGTTATTATTTGCCCCTTTAAAATTTTCATAGATAAAATGAAATGCTTCAGGGCACGATTAGATAGATACATGTTAGTGTCGAGGTCTTTGACAAGAAGAGACATCTTCGAGGCTCAAGCGGTTATGATTATAACAGAGAGAAAATATATAAATATTCCCATGCATGGCAGGTATCAGGAGATTTGGAAGCGGGAGAGGTTTCCTAAAGTCTTAAATTGCCTCACTGTAGCATTTTGACATGCTAGGCCTCTAATGTTTTCATCTTCGCTGGTGTCTGTGCTCCTTTAGGTCTATTTTCATTGGCCAGTTCAGGATGGGCGATACAGATTCCTCAGATCCTCAAAAAGTTCTACAGCTGCACCATCGAGAGCATGACTGGTTGCATCACCACCTGGTATGGCAACAGCTCGGCATCCGACCACAAGGCGCTACAGAGGGTAGTGCGTATGGCCCAGTACATCACTGGGGCCAAGCTTCCTGCCATTCAGGATCTCTATAACAGGCGTCAGAGGAAGGCCCTAAAAATGGCTAAAGACTCCAGCCATTAGCCTCCTATTGTTATTTTATTGTGTTACTATTTTTTAACTTTAGTTCATTTAGTAAATATTTTCATAACTCTTATTCTTCTTAACTGCATTGTTGGTTAAGAGCTTGAAAGTAGGCATTTCACGGTAAGGTATACTGTTGTATTCGGCGCATGTGACAAATACGATTTGATGTGGGGAAGTTCACTATGGGTTACTGGGGGCAAAGAATATGTACAATATGAATGTTTTGATTTAAATTAAACCAAAAAGGGTATATGTCCATGCGTCATTCGGCTGATTGAAAATGTACGTCGGCCTATTCAAGTCATTCAAATAGTTAGTCGTTTTCGAAATATCATGGTGCTCAATTGCTCATTGACTGTATCTTGATTCTATCACCACAACCTAGAAGATAAGCTTGATATAAGAGCGCATTGAGACTCATATTTCTTCTAGTCAATTTATACATATTAAATTGTACATAAGAACATTATACAACAGAATGAACTGCCTCAAGTCTTGCCCAAGGCTAAAGGAGGCTGTGATAATTCAAATTCAGTCAAGAATTTAATCCACACGCAATTCATTTTTTTTTAAGTGACGCTGCACTTAATGCAGTCTGTGATAAGGATCAAATTGATGTATTTAATTGAATATTAACTGTAATTGCTAACATGCTTGAGAAGTAAGCCTTTGCTTGAAGTTCATTGACTTCATTACCCTTGACAATACTTAATTCAATGTCACTTAATCCCTTAATGATGTTAATTTATGATATAGTAAGACCTTAAATGATATAGTTGTAACCTACACAACAATGTAATAGGCCTGGTAAACTGTTATTTTCTATTATTGTTATTTTATAATGTTAGACCTATCGATATTACATTATGAATGATTTTGACAGTTGTATTATTACAACGTTTATTTCAATATTTGATTGCGTTCAAATAGAGATCTCTTTTAGGCCAAAGCACCATCACTACAGAATGTATCTGTTTTTTATCATTGCGTTTTGCTTTTCATGTATTGTTGTTTATAATAACGTGTATTTGAATGTGGATGTGTATATTGTTTTTTGATGTGCATTGTTGTGCTAAACAGGGCTCATCTGGAGGAAAGGAGACGTTGGTCTCAGCATTGACTCCGTAAAAATAAAATAAATAAAAATGTGTTTGAGTAACAATTAAATCAAGTGAAGGAATCAAACACTCCATCCAAATAAATAGGAATTTGCCATTTTTCCCCTTTTTGCATTATGAAACTTTTTGTAACAACTCCTAATCTCAGCAATAAAATCTGACCTATAACACCGTGAAGATGCTGTCCATGTTCTGTGTGTAAATGAGGGAGCTGTGTGCATGAGGGAGCTGTGTGTATGAATGACGCCCGCAGTGCCTATTTCCAACCTATTACACTGCAGTGCCTGATGAATGTGATCACAGGGCAAGAGGGAATAGGTTAATTCGCCTGGACAGAAGGACGGTGCTTCGCTAAACATTTACTTTGGTCCCCCGAGTATTTGAGTTGAATGGGCCCGCTTTCCTCCCTCCCCTCTCTCTCGGTCTCTTATCCCATCGCCCCGCGGGGCAACGTTTTGGCTGAGATGTATGGCTTCTCCGTGGGTAAAATATGCATGTTGATCCCCATTTGGCTCCCCGTCTAATGGAAGTGCAAATAGGTTTCGACTGCGAGGCTCTCCATTTATCAGCAACGCTGACACCGACGGACATACAGTGCGGTTCAACAGCGTGCGCACGTGTGTGTGCGTCCATGTGCACGTGCATGAGTAGAGCGAAAGATACCGAGGCTACTTACTCATACTAATTCTTATTTTGTACTTTCACGTTTTTCATGCATTTTATTGTTATTGATATTTGTACTGTTATGATAGGCCTACCATATTTACCACACAAACCTACTTATTCTGTCTAGCTGCCATTGTTGTCTATTCATGTGCCTATCCCTTCTCCGGGTTGTACGTTTTTGAGTGCCCCAGGCAGCACTGTTCAAAGCATCGGTTATTAAAACAGCATTATGAAATTTGGCATGTACATTGCAACCCTTTGATCTGACTAAATTAGGAAACATTTTATTGCTAAAAACCCTTCGGCCGGAGGTGTAAGCAAGCGACAATCTGCCCTTTGGGGTGTCAGAGTCATATTTTGTATTCCAGACTGTTCATATCCGCGAGAAAAGTGTTTGATTAGCGGATTTAACGTGAGGAGGCGGAGGCAACACGGGTTAACAACGTAGCATTAACCACTAGTCCTGACAAACTATTCGTTCATTTACAATTAGTTTAAACAATTTAATTGCAATTTCATATGGACACAATGGCATGGGTCTGTGCAATTTGTGTTGTTTTTTGTATTTGACTTATTTGATATTGTTTTTGATTTTATAGTTCCATGAAATGGTATATGCAGAGCTTCCTTTAAAAAGCGACACCAGTCTCAATGGCGACTCCCTGCTAAACGAAAGATAAAATAAAACACTTTTTTGTTTGTTTAATCTGAACCTATAGATCTGAGGGTTGAAAATGTACTTCATTATCCTGAATGTTAATAATTATGAAAGGGAAATGACATGAAATGTAGCTGTTATGCCTATATCAGTTACAATACCAGGCCATGAAATCCTCATGCGCTCAACAAATTATTGCGTCATAATTCCCAGATGGAAATGACTGAAGTACTTCCACAAAACCCTGTATATCTACATATTAATTTGATGTATTTTTTTATGTACCATTTTTTTTGCAAGATCTCTCATTCCCTTTTGGATGTCCTCATTTTAATTCTACAAAAATGTACTTGAATCGTTACCAATTGAATAGGCCTACTTTATCACTTATGTCAAGTCCTTCACATCTGCAGCCAAAACATAATTTTACTGTGCTCGCTATACTGTAAATGCTTGCTCGATATTTGATCGACAACGTCTTGTAAAACATAATATCATATCGTGCAATTACCATTAGGTTTATTATACGATTAAAGTGTGCACCAATAATGTAAATATTGTTCCACCACATGTGTATCAACACTGTTGTAACCAACCTGTCAATGCTGTGAACAAGTTGACCCAGTCCCAGAGATGTCCTAAAAGTTCTTACCTCTTGCTTAGTCAGCCGAGTTGTCTTTGGATGTTGTGCTGCTTGGAAGTGTATCCCGATTCTGAAGTGATTTTCTTAAGATTCGTATTATTGCTATGGCTCCTTGTTAATAATGTCCACCTTTCTCGTGCTCTTCATGCGATTGGGAACGAACGACTACAAGTCCATATTGTTCTGTGTGAAACGCGTGCTCTGCTACTTTACGCGTGTCTGAATCCTGTGCGTCTCGCGCTAAACATTGTAGGCTGCCATCTACTGGGCCATGAGCTGATGAGGGATTTTAAAGCGTGCTCTGTGAGGTCATGTTAGCTTTCTAGTGGTCCTTGAAGCTGTCAATCAAATAAAGAGGCTCTTTCTCCACCATTAGTAGCGGACGTTTGGCCAATGACCATACCTATATTCGAAATCATCAACTTCAGAACATAATGTATGCGGATTCCCATATGCAATCAACATGTATTTGTTTCGCATTTGCGTTTGAATTGATAAACATTCAGTCAATTCATGGATTAAGAAGAGTATCATCTCCTTTAAATTCTGGAAAGCAAGACGTAAAAACAAGTATACTTCGATTTTTCTTGCCTTTGAGGGAATTGGATCAGTGAATTGAGTAGCCCCTAATTGGGAGATGGATGACATTTCCAGAATTTAAACGCTGTTCAATTATCTTTAAAAAGATAAAACAATATTCAATACTTATTTTCTAATATTTTTGATAATTTTATAATAATGAATTGTATTGATTTATAAATTGACAAAGGAGCCTGTTTTAACTTCAGTGTGGTAACGTCAGTGTTTCCTATGACCAGTGACAGACATTGTGGTTGCAGGGTCTAACATTATTTTGTGTTTTTTTTTAATCAAATATTTCTGAATGTATTTTTTCTGAGAAATGAAATGTATATTCCTCAGAATACTTTGGCATTAGTGATGTACATGGATCTCTTTGGGTTTTGGAAAACCTCATACGTTGGTTTTATTTGTATTTCGGCTTTCCTCATGCCATTGGAGGAGAGAGCGCGGTGCAAAGACTTTTGGAGAGATTGCAAAAAGATGCCAGGCTAGTGCCTTTAGAATCTCACCCGGCCTTGAAGGATTTGGGCTAGGATAGGGAAGACAAGACGCCATCTCAGCCTCCAAAAACCCCTGTCTTCAAATGACTGCGGGTAAGAGGATTAAAACAATAATGCCCTCCTCTTCTTGAAGGGGTCGCAGAGAAGATTCTTCTCCCGGAGCAAAACCGTTTAGGTGGGAATTAAGGGCAGCGCAAAGTAGCCTTTTAACGTAAAGCTTGCATATTTTATAAAATATTCTTTGGGAATGCGGGCCAGGGACAAAATCCTAGCCGTAGTTTTATCTCTGACCATGTTTCTCATCCACATACATTTGAATTGCAAACAAAATATCCCATGGAGTAGAGAATATTGCATTTTCACCCTCTATATAACACATGCCCCCTTTGAAATATGCATTGCACTCAAATGCATGAATATGTATGGACTAGTATAGTATAGACTGTTCTGCAACTGTCTTTGGGAAACATACTTCTGTCCGAGAGAGAGAGCGAGTGTGTGTGTGTGTGTGTGTGTGTGAGAGAGAGAGAGAGAGAGAGAGAGAGAGAGAGAGAGAGAGAGAGAGAGAGAGTGAGAGGTATTTTGCAGGTACCCAAAGACGGGTAGACATTACGCACGAATTACACACTGTAAACAATGTTATACAATTACTATTCCAATTAAGGCACTGCTGTCAGTATCTACAGTCTGAAACTAAACCACATGAAATATGATTTTTCATGGGATGAATCCTAATGCGTTTTTTTTGTTTTTCTATATGAAAGTTAGAGAAACTGGTAGCAATAGCACATTTGTGCAGTAAACAGGATTACGATTTTCCAAGAAAATTGGTATAACGTAGTTTTTACACATGATCTTTCGACAATAGGTAATATATATTGTCTATATTCCAATTAGGTGGTATAGGTCTATTGTTGCTCCTTATGGTCCAAATAGAGAATTCTGATTCTGAAGTTGCACGCTTAGAAGTTGGTCCTCATCTTTGCTTTAAATTAGGCTGTTTTGGGGTTCAATTATGTGCTCGGGTTTGTACAACTGTAAAAGTGAAACTTTTGACTATTTACTTAGTTAACTAAATGATGCATAGGCTACTTGGCTAAATGAGCGTGATTGAAATGAATATAATTCCAACGTTATAACATTCAATCACCACAACAATAATTACCTTTTTTATTTATGTTTTTACCAGTATTAATAATAATAATAATTATTATTATGGTTATTATGCTATGTCTTTGTGTATATCTGCAGATATATACCGTGCATACATAGACTATTACAGTTATGGTATAGTCATTTCAACTGTAAAAAGTTTGGCTCAACTGTCAATCTGCCCCGCAAACAAACTCTTGTCCCTCTCTGGTTTCTGTTGCCTTCGTCTATCACTCGGTTTCTTCTTGAGGTCTGAGAAAGAAAGAGGATTAACTTGTGAACCAATGGAAATAAGAACTTAAACGGGAGGTAAATCTGGGCAGTGTCTCTTTGTGAGGACCGTTTCTAAAGCAATTAAAGCGAGAACGAGTTCTTCTCAGCGCCTCTTCTCCAAAGCTGCTTTGCGCTGGGCTTAGTGCGACTACTGTCCGGCGCATCTGAAAGGTTTAAACGCCCAAGTGTCACAAGAGCTTCCCAATAAGAATACCTCTCGAGCCCTGCCAAGTGTCCTCACCTCTCCGAATTATGACCCCACGGTCCTGGGACTGGAGCTATCCCAAGGTCCATCCTGGGTTTTTGGCGGCTTGTCACTTGTTATTTTAGACCCTTGAGTTTACGATTTATCTTACTCTCGCCTTTACATCATGCAAATAATTTTGATGTGAGTTGCTTTTAGACCTAATCGTCTATACATGTATTAATTGCCTATGTCCTGTTCATTGATCTCCATATTATGTCTAGTCATGTAAGTGTTTCGCCAATTGAAACATTTATGTTATATGATGGCAGCCTATAAAACGTTGATAATGGCGCGGTTATGGCGGTTATGGGAACTTTATTTCCATTTTGGATGATTGCCTGCAATTATATTTACATGAAAACGAATGAAATAGTAGGCTACTTTTTTTTTGGGGGGGGGGGGGGGGGGGGGGGACAGAAGAGGGAAAAATGTATTACTGACAGTGAATACTGCTCGCTAATAGCTAATTAATAGTCCTAATGGTGTTTCTGCAACTTCATGAATACATTAGGCCTGCAATCCAGCCAGCGTTAGCCTCCGCGGCTCCATTCAAGGGTATTTCAGCATCTGTTCATCCCATGGCAATTAATCATTTTGATGTGTAGTTTAGAATCGACTACTTCCACGAGACCTTTTTTTTGACAAGAATAACAAAGCAATTTGCCAGGAGCTATCTCTTAGACACGTTATTAGCAAACCATCTTAACCCCATGTACTTACTCCCTTATTTCCCTAATTAGATACCTGCGTTGAAGAACACCTACATTTTTCGTTTTATGGTCAACACCACTCCTCCGAATCCTGGTGATATCCTTTTATTGGCGACAAGATCTCAGGATCTCCTCAACAAATCCCACACTAAAAGTTTTCAACCTGTCAGTTCTCTCTAAAAGCTGTATAATTCCCCCTCTTTCACTCTTCACTCAATCCCTTTCTCTTTTTTCTCACCCTCCCTTATTTTCACCCTTGTCTCTCTATCCTTCTGGCTCACCCCTTTCTCTACCCTAGGTTCTTTCTATTTGTACCTTTTACCCCATTTTTTCTCTCTCTCTTTTTTCTTCTCACCCTCTCCTTCTTCTCTCTCGCCCTTCTCTCTCACCCTTCTCTCTCTCTCTCTCTCTCTCTCTCTCTCTCTCTCTCTCTCTCTCTCTTTCTCTCCCTGTCTCTCTCTCTCTCTCTCTTTCTCTCTCTCTCTCTGTCTGTCTGTCTGTCTGTCTGTCTGTCTGTCTGTCTCTCTCTCTCTCTCTCTCTCTCTCTCTCTCTCTCTCTCTCTCTCTCTCTCTCTCTTTCTCTCTCTCTGTCTGTCTCTCTCTCTGGCCCGGATCTCTCAGCACAAGGGGCCCCATTGTAAAATCCTAATCCAGAGGCAACACAGCTTTAGCAACATGGAGGGATAAAAGGCCCATCAAGCCCACAACTTTATGGGGGCAAATCTCTTCCTAATCCCTCCCTTTATCTAAACAAAAGCCCCTCTGCCATAATCCACCTTCTCTTCGAAAAAAGAAAAGGGGCAAAAAAAAACAGAGAGGGGTGAAAAAAAATCTCACACCCTCTGGGGTTGAACAGGGAGCTAAGACCCAAAGGAATGAATTTCATGGAGAAACTAACCATTACTGACAAGCTTTTATCATCAGTTATGAAATTGCCCCCTGGTAACCACAAAATAAAGTTATTGCATGCTTATTGTCATTTACGGTTTGCATTGCACTTGAGAGATGGTTGCATTTTTCTGTATCAGGTTATATAGGCACTAAAATGAGCCTGGCTCTCCCACAGGGTCAAGAAAGCTGTTTCCAGTATGTACTCACAGCCTGGGTATGCCATTTTGAGTCAACAGTATTTCTGACACAAAGTGTGCGAGGCGTTACGAGTTTGAATGACATGGGTTCCTATGTACTGTCACAACAAAAAGGGCCTCCCTGTTAGTGTTAAAAGTATTCACTTCAGAGTCACCAAAGGTGTTGGAAATGTCAGAAACATCTAGTCAATGTTAAACAATGGTTTCTTTTTAGGTCATATCAGCTGCTGTAGCCTTATACTCACAGTTAGTTTTATAGAATGAGAGGGCTCAGTACGGAGGATGATTGGAGAGCCCAGGACTCAACCTCATCACTGACTGGGTGATTAGTACTGAATCAGCAGCTTATAATGGGAAGGCCAGCAGGGAGGAGAAGTGGTGGTGGTGGGCTACAGGGTGGGAATACCAGCATCCCCAGACAGAGCACCTATTCATTTGTGGCCTCCCATGTAAAGTAATGTAGCCATTTTGAGCAGCCAACTGCAGTACTGAGGGTTTATGTTATTGGGTTGGATAGAAACGGTATGTTCTGACCAGTGCAGAAAGAGTTGAACCTACAACAGCCTTTTAGAGCCAATTATAACATATCAGTAAATATAAGATTATGCATATTTATTTAGTACCCATATGGGGGCTTAATTAGACCAGGTTCTGTTACATACCTTTAGCCCAATAACAAACAGTGGATGAATTGACATTAGAAGGCAATGCCATATATCCACCCTATATATATGTTTGGGATACCAAGTGGCGCAGGGGTCTAAGGCACTGCGTCTCAGCGCTAGAGGCACTACTACAGACCCTGGTTCAATTCCAGGCTGTATCGCAACTGCCCGTGATTGGGAGTCCCATAGGGTGGCACACAATTGACCCAGCATCGCCCGGTTAGGGTTTGGCCCGGGATAGACCGTCATTGTAAATAAAAATGTGTTCTTAAACTGACTTGCCTGGTTAAATAAATAAATAAATAGGGAATTAATGCTAGGTCTGCCCTCATCCCCACTCTGCTAATATGCATAGCCAGATAAGGCTGTGATCTTAATTTGTCCAAAATTCCTCCCCCATTTAAAGAGATGGGTTCAGTATAAGGGCCAATCTCCTGACGATGACAATTCCCACCAAAGCCCTCTGCTCCCCTGAGGCAAAATCCCTCCCTGTTGATCGCCTAAAACATATGTCTTTACTTTCCCAAATCCCTTTGTATCTGCTCCTCTTTGGAATATCAACCCGTAATCTGGGTTAGCTCATGTGGGGAGGGTTTAGTGAGGGCTGTGGAGGATAGGGTGTCATCTAGTTGGTATTACCTGTTGCACTAGATAGTGAGGCAATTTAGGCAAGGGACTGATCATTCTGCACTGGGAATGTAGGCTTAGTTAAAAAAAAACTGTATTTAACCAGGTAGGCTAGATATCTTGAAGGAGATCTAGCAAGAAGATCAACATGAAAATATACAATAATTGTCGTAGTGCTGAATAGACCAGTTCTGTGTATTGTACTTGATGCAACTTTCGAACGTAGCAAAGTGGGTTTTGTTTTGACTAGTATCTTATACAGATAAAACAAACACTTAGATGTTTTGTCTGGGACTCCTGTGTTCATACTGTTCAGCCCACCTATTGTTCCCACTATTCATCACTCTGGTTATGACCTGAATACAGGTAGTCACAGTGCATCCATTTGGTTAAAACCTCAGATTGCAGTTGATTTGGCTAAACTGTCAGCTTTAAAATGATATTGAGGAATACATCTGACGAAAGCTTGCAAGGTAAAAATACACTTGACGATGGGACATTTCAGCAGACCTTAGCAGCGTTGTACGTTTATAGAAGAGTCACATTTAGAAGCTTTCCCTGTGATGCCTTCATTAACAGTCAGACAATTACCGTCTCCCTTTGACTCTCTTCCCACTTAAACAGAGCTAACGCTAAGCTAATGAAGCGAGAAGCGAGGACAATTTAGCCATTAGAGCCAATTAAGCCAATCCAATGCAATCCAACTCTTAGGGAGATGTTGAGAAGAGTCACAATGGCATCATCAACCACCCAACCAGACTGGTGGATTTAATTACTTTTCCCCTTAGCGGTAAAGTGTTAATACTTCTGTCATTTTGGCTCATCAAATCATAGCTTCTCGCCACACAGGGATTAAACCTGGCCTTAGGAGCAAATGTTTCCCAGTGAAGCTGCCTGATGCTCTGCAGCGCCACAATAAGTACAAATCCTCTTCTTCACAGCATATTATGGGAATGAACATAAGGGATTGGGTTATTGTTGTCCTATAATCTGGGTTTAAACTCCTTGTTTTACAAATGGCCCTTTTAAAAGCTATTTGCCTTGTATCGAATAAAAACCTCATCCTGTGTTAACCTACTGTCTCGTTGTTTTCTGGATTGTGGCTTTCGATTCTTATTTCATTCACTGTGTTTTAGACACCATGGCATGATATGCGACTCGTAAGACTGTCATAGCTGTGTTACGGGAGTGCTATGACAGTGGTCAGGTCAGACTCTGTAAAGGCTTGCTTCAGAAGCTAGCTCTGTAGGGATACAAGGTTTTGGCACCAATCCAGAAGAATTTGTAGTGGTCTCAGAATAGTGGATAGTATAGAACTTGTCATGCAATCCAAATAGCACAGTATCCAATATATTATAATTCTCAAATGCCTTTTTATTTTTATTTTATTTTATTTAGCCTTTATTTAACTAGGCAAGTCAGTTAAGAACAAATTATTATTTATATACAGTACCAGTCAAAAGTTTGGACACACCTACTCATTCCAGAGTTTTTCATAATTTAAAAAATGTTCTACATTGTAGAATAATAGTGAAGACATCAAACTATGAAATAACACATATGGAATCATGTAGTCACCAAAAAAGTATTAAACAAATCAAAATAGATTTCATATTTGAGATTCTTCAAAGTAGCCACCCTCAACCAGCTTCATGAGGTAGTCACCTGGAATGCATTTCAATTAACAGGTGTACCTTGTTAAAAGTTAATTTGTGGAATTTCTTTCCTTCTTAATGCATTTGAGCCAGTCAGTTGTGTTGTAGGGGTGGTATACAGAAGATAACCCTATTTGTTAAAAGACAAAGTCCATATTATGGCAAGAAGAACTCAAATAAGCAAAGAGAAACGACAGTCCGTCATTACTTTAAGACATGAAGGTCAGTCAATCAGGAACATTTTGTCAAGTGCAGTCGCAATAACCATCAACCGCTATGAGGAAACTGGCTCTCATGAGGACTGCCACAGGAAAGGAAGTCCCAGAGTTACCTTTGCTGGAGAGGATGACTTCATTAGAGTTAACTGCACCTCAGATTGCAGCCCAAATAAATGCTTCACAGAGTTAAAGTAACAGACACATCTCAACATCAACTGTTCAGAGGAGACTGTGTGAATCAGGCCTTTATGGTCGAATTGCTGAAAAGAAACCACTACTAAAAGACACCAATACAAATAATGGACTTGCTTGGGCCAAGAAACACAAGCAATGGACATTAGACCAGTGGAAATCTGTCCTTTGGTCTGATGAGTCCAAATTAGAGATTTTTGGTTCCAACCGCTGTGTCTTTGTGAAACGCAGAGTAGGTGAACGGATGATCTCTGCATGTGTGGTTCCCACTGTGAAGCATGGAGAATGAGGTGTGATGGTGTGGGAGTGCTTTGCTGGTGGCACTGTCTGTGATTTATTTAGAATTCAAGGCATACTTAACCAGCAAGACTACCACAGCATTCGGCAGCGATACGCCATCCTATCTGGTTTGCGCTTAGTGGGACATTTGTTATTCAACAGGACAATGACCCAAAACACAACTCCAGGCTGTGTAAGGGTTATTTGACCAATAAGGAGAGTGATGGTGCTGCATCAGATGTTCTGGCCTCCAGAATCATCCGAACTCAACCCAAATGAGATGGTTTTGGATGAGTTGGACTGCAGATTGAAGGAGAAGCAGACAACAAGTGCTCAGCATATGGGGGAATGCCTTCAAACTGTTGGAAAAGCATTCTTCATGAAGCTGGTTGAGAGAATGCCAAGATTGTGCAAAGCTGTCGTCAAGGCACAGGGTGGCTACTTTGAAGAATCTAAAATCTAAAATATATTTTGATTTGTTTAATACTTTTTTGGTGACTACAGGATTCCATGTGTTATTTCATAGTTTTGATGTCTTCACTATAATTATACAATGTAGAAAGTAGTAAAAATATAGAAAAACCCTTAAATTAGTTGGTGTCCAAACTTTTGACTGGTACTGTATGTCCTTGCCCTCAAAGGCTGAGGGTAATATTCTGCTTCAGAAGCAGGCTCTTTGTAAAAGTAAAGTATGCCCTATATTCTAACGCTCTAATCGCCTGGCTACCTGCCACCCTATTAGCTGAGCAGGTACCTGGAAAAGGCCACCTGGAGCTGGTGAGATTTAGCAAAAGAACCCAAAATAAGGAACTCGGGGGACCAACTTTCAAAGATACCAGCAAGGCTACCACAGCATTCGGCAGCGATACGTCTGCGATACGTCTGAAACTTTAAAAGATACAGGTTAAAAGTTCCTCAGAACCTTAACCTGTCTGTTGAGCCCAATTGCATCCATTGATTGTTTTTGTTTGGCAGTGGTTCTTTTCTTCCTAGAGCTATTGATGCAGACTTCTGCCATATCGTGGTAATCAAGATCTTTTGAAACCCTATCAAGCCAAAGAAAGTCTTTATCAGTTTCCCATTAGGGTAAATTATGTTAAGAGATTGACCGGCCCAAGAGTTCTCATAGAACATTGAAATCTGACTGATAAAAGAACTAAGCAACGGTGACTGGTAGTGTTCCGTCTCTCGTCGGAAAGCATGGACCAAAGCGCAGCGTGGTAAATGTTCATGCTATTTATTGATCAAAACACTCAAAACAAAATAACAAAGAGAACCCCGAACAGTTCTGTAAGGCAAATAAACTATACAGAAAACAACTACCCACTAAACACTGGTGGGGAAAGGCTACCTATGTATGATTCCCAATCAGAGACAACGATAGACAGCTGCCTCTGATTGGGAACCACACTCGGCCAAAAACAAAGAAATAGAAAACATAGAAATAAAGAAACTAGAATGCCCACCCTAGTCACACCCTGGCCTAACCAAAATATGTACACAATACCCCATTATGTTTTTACATGTTTTTAGAAATGTTTGCACATTTATTGAAAATGAAATACAGAAATATCTAATTTACACACACTACCATTCAAAAGTTTGGGGTCACATAGAAATGTCCTTGTTTTTGAAAGAAAAGCACATTTTTTTGTCCATTAAAATAACATATAATTGATCAGAAATACAGTGTAGACATTGTTAATGTTGTAAATGACTATTGTAGCTGGAAACGGCTGATTTTTAATGGAATATCTACATAGGCGTACAGAGGCCCATTATCAGCAACCATCACACCTGTGTTCCAATGGCACGTTGTGTTAGCTAATCCAAGTTTGTCATTTTCAAAGGCTAATTGGTAATTAGAAAACCCTTTTGCAATTATGTTAACAGCTGAAAACTGTTGTACTGATTAAAGAAGCAATTAAACTGGCCTTCTTTAGAGTAGTCGAGTATCTGGAGCATCAGCATTTGTGGGTTCGATTACAGGCTCAAAATGGCCAGAAACAAAGACCTTTCTTCTGAAACTCATCAGTCTATTCTTGTTCTGAGAAATGAAGGCTATTCCATGCGAGAAATTGCCAAGAAACTGAAGATCTGGTACAACACTGCTCCTACCTATCTCTCTGATTTGGTCCTGCCATACATACCTACACCTACGCTACGGTTACAAGACGCAGGCCTCCTAATTGTCCCTAGAAATTCTAAGCAAACTGCTGGAGGCAGGGCTTTCTCCTATAGAGCTCAATTTTTACGGAATGGTCTGCCTACCCATGTAAGAGACGCAAACTCGGTCTCAACCTTTAAGTCTTTACTGAAGACTCATCTCTTCAGTGGGTCATATGATTGAGTGTAGTCTGGCCCAGGAGTGGGAAGGTGAACGGAAAGGCTCTGCAGCAACGAACCGCCCTTGCTGTCTCTGCCTGGCCGGTTCCCCTCTTTCCACTGGGATTCTCTGCCTCTAACCCTATTACAGGGGCTGAGTCACTGGCTTACTGGGGCTCTTTCATACCGTCCCTGGGATGGGTGCGTCACTTGAGTGGGTTGAGTCACTGATGTGATCTTCCTGTCTGGGTTGGCGCCCCCCCCCCCCCCCCCTTAGGTTGTGCCGTGGTGCCACAGTGTCTCCTGACCCCTCCTGTCTCAGCCTCCAGTATTTATGCTGCAGTAGTTTATGTGTCGGGGGGCTAGGGTCAGTTTGTTATATCTGGAGTACTTCTCCTGTTCTATTCGGTGTCCTGTGTGAATTTAAGTGTGCTCTCTCTAATTCTCTGTTTCTCTCTTTCTCTCTCGGAGGACCTGAGCCCTAGGACCATGCCTCAGGACTACCTGACATGATGACTCCTTGCTGTCCCCAGTCCACCTGGCCGTGCTGCTGCTCCAGTTTCAACTGTTCTGCCTTATTATTATTGGACCATGCTGGTCATTTATGAACATTTGAAGATCTTGGCCATGTTCTGTTATAATCTCCACCCGGCACAGCCAGAAGAGGACTGGCCACCCCACATAGCCTGGTTCCTCTCTAGGTTTCTTCCTAGGTTTTGGCCTTTCTAGGGAGTTTTTCCTAGCCACTGTGCTTCTACACCTGCATTGCTTGCTGTTTGGGGTTTTAGGCTGTGTTTCTGTACAGCACTGAGATATTAGCTGATGTACGAAGGGCTATATAAATAGATTTGATTTGATTTGTATACTACTCCCACCACAGAACAGCGCAAACTGGCCCTAACCAGAATAGAAAGAGGAGTGGGAGGCCCCGGTGCACGAGGGCAAGAGGGCAAGTACATTAGAGTGTTTAGTTTGAGAAACAGGCAAATCACAGGTCCTCAACTGGCAGCTTCATTAAATAGTACCTGCGAAACACCAGTCTCAATGTCAACAGTGAAGAGGCGACTCCGGGATGCTGGCATTCTAGGCAGAGTTGCAAAGAAAAAAACATGGGCAAAAGAACACAGACACTGGAACTCTGCCTAGAAGGCCAGCATCCCAGAGTTGCCTCTTCACTGTTGACATTGAGACTGGTGTTTTGCAGGTACTATTTAACAAAGCTGTCAGTTGAGGACTTGTGAGGCGTTTAACCCAACCCCTCTGAATCAGAGAGGTGACATCCACAGCACCTGGGGAGCAGTGGGTTAACTGTCTTGTTCAGGGGCAGAACTACCGATTTTTTTTTAACCTTGTCAGCTCGGGGATTCGATCCAGCAATCTTTCGTTTACTGGCCCTACGCTCTAACCACTAGGCTACCTGCCACCCCATCCAAAGTTGAATTACCATGCTCAAAGGAATATTCAATGTCTGCTTTTTTTTTACCCATCTACTAATAGGTGCCCTTCTTTGCCCTGCCTGGTCTTTGTGGTTGAATCTGTGTTTGAAATTCACTGCTTGACTGAGGGACCTACAGATAATTATGTATGTATGGGTACAGAGATGAGGTAGAATTTCCCAAATCATGTTAAACACTATTATTCTACACAGAGTGAGTCCATGCAACTTTTTATTTGACTTATTAAGCACATTTGTATTACTGAAATGATTTAGGCTTGCCATAACAAAGGGTTTGAATTATTATTGACTCAAGGCCTTTCAGCTTTTCATTTTTTATAAATGTATAACATTTCGAAAAAAGCTTTGACATTATGGGGTGTTGTGTGTAGGCCAGTAATATAAAATCTCAATTTAATAAATAAAACATTCAGGCTGTAACACAATTACATGTGGAATAAGTCAACGGGTGTGAATACTTTCTGAAGGCTGTAGATCCCAGTGCTTTCGTCTTCTTTTATAAATGTCATGCTTGAATTTGTGCAGCATTGGAACTTACATTTAGTCCAATAGACTGTCACAATAGACCCCAGGGTCCCCCTTTTTAACAAACGGTAAGACATATGCCGTCATGGCAGTTGCCCACAATTACTGAGCATCCAACCCATCTTCCATACCAATTAACAATAACCAAAGGTTCCCTGGAACTCCAAGACACACAAACCTCATCCTCTCCCAGATGCCTCTTTTTTTGTGGGGCAGATTGGGTGAGACCTGGCAGCAGGTCTGGTTCCACTTGGTTGTGCTCTGGGACCCTCCTCACTTGTTCTGTAGTGTCTCTGAGGCCTCCTCACTCCCTCCTCTGCCATCCCTCTCCAACATCTCTCAAAGGAGTCTTGCTGAGTCCAACTGCCCGTGTAAAGAGGTGGGCAGGTCCGTATCAGCGGGGAGTGTGGGGAGACTGTGTGTGTGTGAAAGCATGCGTATGCAGTGATCCCCCAGCATTCTTCCCCAGCAGGGAGGGTTAGGGTCAGGGTAGGAGGAGGAGGTACAGAGCTAATGGACATGTTTGTTTACCTATTTATCCTTGACATGATCAATTGATCAGCAGGCTAATTCACTGCCACCATGGGGTCATTCAATTTCCATTTAAATTGCAAATGGCTTCTCCCCAGCCCCACTCCCTTCCATTGTTACAGAAGCACATGCACCACCTCTGTAGCACACACACCTGCTTCGAGTTTTATGAATAAACATAGAAGCCAAGAAAATAATATAATGGTAAAACCAGTTTTTAGCCTATTCATTATTTTAGCCTATTAATTAAGAGTTATGGAATGACTAATTTACTATCATGAAGTTTCACTTCATATTCACAGATGGTGGAATTGTCTCTCAATTTAACTGTATGTGTCCCTGTTCTTTCATGAGTGAGTTACATGTGTGGGGTTTCCCCACTCCATGATCATGTCATTATGTTAAGAGGGGAGAACCCCTTCTCACCTTCTCCCCCCTCCTCTCTCTCTCTCTCTCTCTCTCTGTGGGAGTACATCAGTGATAATTACTCGTATCATGAAGATGGCAGTCATTTAACTGTGGCTATTAACACTCACCCTTATCCACACACACACACACACACACACACACGTACGCACACACACACACACGTACGCACACACACACACACACACACACACACACACACACACACACACACACACACACACACACACACACACACACACACACACACACACACACACACACACACACACACACACACACACACACACACACACACACACACACACACACACACACACACTCAACCTGAGATGATTCCTGAATAGAAAAGCCTGGTGATTGAGCAGGACTGGGGAGATTACAGTGGGAATTAAACAGTGGGAAAAGAGCGGCCAAATTGAGCAGCAGAGGGGGATCGCTAAGTGCTGCAATCTCAGGAGAGCTGTCGGCAGAGCTGTGTGGTTACAGCAGTACTACTACAGAGGGAACTGGAGGTTAGTGCATATGAATGGATGGATAGATTATGGATGGATGGATTATGGCTGGATGGATTATGGATGGATGGATTATGGATGGATGGATTATGGCTGGATGGATTATGGATGGATGGATTATGGATGGATGGATTATGGCTGGATGGATTATGGATGGATGGATTATGGATGGCTGGATTAGGAATGGATGGATAGATTATGGATGGATTATGGATGATGCCTGGATGGATGGATTATGGATGGATGGATTATGGATTATGGATGGACGGATTATGGATGGTTTTGATTGATTTATGGATGGATTATGGATGGATGATGGATTATGGATGGATGATAGCTGGATGGATGGATTATGGATGGATGGATGGATTATGGATGGTTTTGATTGATTTATGCATGGATGGATTATGAATGGATGGATAGATTATGGATGGATGGATTAGGAATGGATGGATAGATTATGGATGGATGGATGATGCCTGGATGGATGGATTATGGATGGATTATGGATTATGGGTGGACGGATTATGGATGGTTTTGATTGATTTATGGATGGATTATGGATGGATGATGGCTAGATGGATGAATTATGGATTATGGATGGATGGTAGCTGGATGGATGGATTATGGATGGATGGATGGATGGATGGATTATAGATGGTTTTGATTGATTTATGGATGGATGGATTATGGATGGATGATGGTTGGATGGATGGATTATGGATGGTTTTGATTGATTTATGGATTGGTGGGTGGACCAATTACCTGTTTTTCTATTTGATAGTATACTTTTCAGTATACTGAAATCCAGGGCATGTCAAATGGAGGGAAATGTTCGGACCGTTGTAGAGTCTTTACCTGACACATTTCCCTCATTGGATATAACGTTGCTGATCAGATGACTGCTCACCTTCTACCAGGTGTTCCCCTACTAATCACATAGTAACACACACTGGTTCCTCACCAGATAGCCTCTACAACACACACCCACACAACCTTAGCCTCATCACAGATAGCCTATTTTATTTTATTTAACCTTTATTTAACTATGCAAGTCAGTTAAGAACAAATTCATATTTTCAATGACGGCCTCCCAAAAGGCAAAAGGCCTCCTGCGGGGACGAGGGCCTGGGATTAAAATAAAAAACAAATACAATATAAATATAGGACAAAACACACATCACAACAAGAGAGACAACACAACACTACATAAAGAGAGACCTAAGACAACAACATTGCAAGGCAGCAACACATGACAACACAGAGTGGTAGCAACACAACATAACAACAACATGGTAGCAACACAACATAACAACAACATGGTAGCAACACAACATGGTAGCAGCACAAAACATGGTGCAAACATTATTGGGCACAAAGGGAAAGAAGGTGGACACAAAAATACATCACGCGAAGCAGCCACATCTGTCAGTAAGAGTGTCCCTGATTGAGTCTTTGAATGAAGAGATGGAGATAAAACTGTCCAGTTTGAGTGTTTGTTGCAGCTCGTTCCAGTCGCAAGCTGCAGCGACCTGAAAAGAGGAGCGACCCAGGGATGTGTGTGCTCTGGGGACCTTTGACAGAATGTGACTGGCAGAACGAGTGTTGTATGTGGAGGATGAGGGCTGCAGTAGATATCTCAGATAGGAGGGAGTGAGGCCTAAGAGAGTTTTATAAATAAGCATCAACCAGTGGGTCTTGCGACGAGTATACAGAGATGACCAGTTTACAGAGGAGTATAGAGTGCAGTGATGTGTCCTATAAGGAGCATTGGTGGTGAATCTGATGGCCGAATGGTAAAGAACATCTAGCTGCTCGAGAGCACCCTTACCTGCCGATCTATAAATTATCCCTCCATAATCTAGCATGGGTAGGACACACACCCGCACAACCTTCGCCTCATCAACGGTTGTAAATGTTATCTCTGACAAGACTGTTGGTTGGCAGAGAGACTAGGCCATTCCTTTCCCCTTTCACACACATATACACCTCCCTCCCCCGACACACTTGTTAAGGACCTAGTCGACCCCTGACCCCACCCACTTGGTTCTGTTATTGATTTCTCACTCTGCATGAAGAGGGCGTGAGGCAGCATTAGCCAGGTATACAGGAAGGACTTTGGGGATGAAGGGTCGATCAATGTGGAGTGATGGTTGAGCTTGCAGCAGCAGAAACAACCATCAAGAGGAAATAAGAGCTTCAGGCCAGGGAGGTGAACACTAATACGGCCTGAGTGGAGGCCGTAGACGGGAGAGACCCAATGCCAATGAGGCCATGGTTTGCTATGTGATGAGGGCTGCCCGATAGTGCTGGGTTTACTGAACAGGTCACTAATGATCTCTCTGATCACTCTACGTCAGAGATGAAGAAATGACAGGAGCCCTCGACACAGACCTACTGAGAAACTGTGTGTTATTGAGACCTTGGTGAGAAATGTAAGAAAACAAGGCCCACACCAACATAATTGATTCCAAAATCCAGGGACCCAAGGACCAGACCCAGATTGCATTTATGTGGTCTCAAGATAGTGATCACACCATCGAGGATGAGTTACCACACCATCGAGGTTGAGTTTCCACACCATCGAGGATGAGTTACCACAGCATCGAGGAGGAGTTGCCGCGCCATCTAGGCTGAGTTATTAATTCTTTATCTCTTTTTGTCTACTTCTCTCTATCTCTTTTTGTGTCAACCTCACTGTAACCTTTTTTGGTGTCACACCTGTTGCATCCCGGCAATAGCTGGTCTTTTTTGCGGTCACAATTGGTGCCAGCGCCCGCGCTGTTAAACGTGGTTGGCCATGCCCCTCCACCTCCTCACCACTCCCTTCCTCGTTCCCCCTCTCAATGAGAGGGAGGCTTAGTCGGCGAGGCTCAGTCGGAGGGGTTCGGGGGAAATGCGGCACGAAGGCTGATTAATGTCATAACGTACTTTCCTGAGCTCTTATTTACTGCCACTTCAGGACACAGCATCCCCGCCTAACATTTGGTGTGTGTGTGTGTGTGTGAATGCGTGTGAGAGAGAGACATAACGAGAGTGTGATTGAATAGGTATGGAGTGGGTGCATGTGTACTGTATGTGTGTGTGTATGACAGTTAGAGATGGACAGACAGGATATACAGTGGGGCAAAAAAAGTATTTAGTCAGCCACCAATTGTGCAAGTTCTCCCACTTAAAAAGATGAGAAAGGCCTGTAATTTTCATCATAGGTACACTTCAACTACGACAGACAAAATGAGAAAAAAAATCCAGAAAATCACATTGTAGGATTTTTAATGAATTTATTTGCAAATTATGGTGGAAAATAAGTATTTGGTCACCTACAAACAAGCAGGATTTCTGGCTTTCACAGACCTGTAACTTCTTCATTAAGAGGCTCCTCTGTCCTCCACTCGTTACCTGTATTAATGGCACCTGTTTGAACTTGTTATCAGTATAAAAGACACCTGTTCACAACCTCAAACAGTCACACTCCAAACTCCACTATGGCCAAGACCAAAGAGCTGTCAAAGGATACCAGAAATAAAATTGTAGACCTGCACCAGGCTGTGATGACTGAATCTGCAATAGGTAAGCAGCTTGGTTTGAAGAAATCAACTGTGGGAGCAATTATTAGGAAATGGAAGACATACAAGACCACTGATAATCTCCCTCAATCTGGGGCTCTACGCAAGATCTCACCCCGTGGGGTCAAAATGATCACAAGAACGGTGAGCAAAAATCCCAGAACCACACGGGGGGACCTAGTGAATGACCTGCAGAGAGCTGGGACCAAAGTAACAAAGCCTACCATCAGTAACACACTACGCCGCCAGGGACTCAAATTCTGCAGTGCCAGACGTGTCCCCCTGCTTAAGCCAGTACATGTCCAGGCACGTCTGAAGTTTGCTAGAGAGCATTTGGATGATCCAGAAGAAGATTGGGAGAATGTCATATGGTCAGATGAAACCAAAATATAACTTTTTGGTAAAAACTCAACTCGTCGTGTTTGGGGGACAAAGAATGCTGAGTTGCATCCAACGAACACCATACCTACTGTGAAGCATGGGGGTGGAAACATCATGCTTTGGGGCTGTTTTTCTGCAAAGGGACCAGAACGGCTGATCCGTGTAAAGGAAAGAATGAATGGGGCCATGTATCGTGAGATTTTGAGTGAAAACCTATTTCCATCAGCAAGGGCATTGAAGATGAAACGTGGCTGGGTCTTTCAGCATGACAATGATCCCAAACACACCGCCCGGGCAACGAAGGAGTGGCTTCGTAAGAAGCATTTCAAGGTCCTGGAGTGGCCTAGTCTCCAGATCTCAACCCCATAGAAAATCTTTGGAGGGAGTTGAAAGTCCATATTGCCCAGCAACAGCCCCAAAACACCACTGCTCTAGAGGAGATCTGCCTGGAGGAATGGGCCAAAATACCAGCAACAGTGTGTGAAATCCTTGTGAAGACTTACAGACAACGTTTGACCTCTGTCATTGCCAACAAAGGGTATATAACAAAGTATTGAGATAAACTTGTGTTATTGACCAAATACTTATTTTCCACCATAATTTGCAAATAAATTCATTAAAAATCCTACAATGTGATTTTCTAGATTTTTTTTCTCATTTTGTCTGTCATAGTTGAAGTGTACCTATGATGAAAATTACAGGCCTCTCTCATATTTTTAAGTGGGAGAACTTGCACAATTGGTGGCTGACTAAATACTTTTTTGCCCCACTGTATGTGACAGTGAGAGGAGAGATGAGATATACACTGCCGTTCAAAAGTTTGGGGTAAACTTAGAAATGTCCTTGTTTTTGAAAGAAAAGCAAAACATTTTTGTCCATTAAAATAACATCAAATTGATCAGAAATAAAGTGTAGACATTGTAAATGTTGTAAATGACTATTGTAGAATGAAATGGCTGATTTTATATGGAATATCTACATAGGTGTACAGAGGCCCATTATCAGCAACCATCTAGGCAGAGAGTTGCAGAGAAAAAGTAATATCTCAGACTGGCCAATAAAAAGAAAAGATGGGCAAAAGAACACAGACACTGGACAGAGGAACTCTGCCTAGAAGGCCAGCATCCCGGAGTCGCCTCTTCACTGTTGACATTGTGACTGGTGTTTTGTGGGTACTATTTAATGAAGCTGCCAGATGTTTCTCAAACTAGACACTCTAATGTACTTGTCCTCTTGCTCAGTTGTGCACCGGGGGCCTCCCACTCCTCTTTCTATTCTGGTTAGACCAGTTTATTTCTTCTTTAATCAGTACAACAGTTTTCAGCTGTGCTAACAGATTTGCAAAAGGATTTTCTAATGATCAATTAGCGTTTTAAAATTACAAACTTGGATTAGCTAACATAATGTGCTGTTGAAACACAGAAGTGATGGTTGCTGATAATGGGCCTCTGTACGCCCATGTAGATATTCCATTAAAAATCAGCTGTTTCCAGCTTCAATAGTCATTTACAACATTATGTCTACACTGTATTCCTGATCAATTTGATATTATTGTAATGGACAAAAAATGTGCTTTTCTTTCAAAAACAAGGACATTTCTAAGTGACCCCAAACTTTTGAATGGTAGTGTGTTTGTGACAGTGAGATGGAGAGACAGGATATATGTGTGACAGTGAGAGATAGAGAGACAGGATATATGTGTGACAGTGAGAGATAGTGAGACAGGATATATGTGTGACAGTGAGAGATAGAGAGACAGGATATATGTGTGACAGTGAGAGATGGAGAAAGGATATATGTGTGACAGTGAGAGATAGAGAGACAGGATATATGTGTGACAGTGAGAGATAGAGAGACAGGATATATGTGTGACAGTGAGAGATAGAGAGACAGGATATATGTGTGACAGTGAGAGATAGAGAGACAGGATATATGTGTGACAGTGAGAGATAGAGAGACAGGATATATGTGTGACAGTGAGAGATAGAGAGACAGGATATATGTGTGACAGTGAGAGATGGAGAAAGGATATATGTGTGACAGTGAGAGATAGAGAGACAGGATATATGTGTGACAGTGAGAGATAGAGGGACAGGATATATGTGTGACAGTGAGAGATAGAGAGACAGGATATATGTGTGACAGTGAGAGATAGAGAGACAGGATATATGGTGACAGTGAGAGATGGAGAGACAGGATATATGTGTGACAGTGAGAGATAGAGAGACAGGATATATGTGTGACAGTGAGAGATAGAGAGACAGGATATATGTGTGACAGTGAGATGGAGAGACAGGATATATGTGTGACAGTGAGAGATAGAGAGACAGGATATATGTGTGACAGTGAGAGATAGAGAGACAGGATATATGTGTGACAGTGAGAGATAGAGAGACAGGATATATGTGTGACAGTGAGAGATAGAGAGACAGGATATATGTGTGACAGTGAGAGATGGAGAAAGGATATATGTGTGACAGTGAGAGATAGAGAGACAGGATTTATGTGTGACAGTGAGATATAGAGAGACAGGATATATGTGTGACAGTGAGAGATAGAGAGACAGGATATATGTGTGACAGTGAGAGATAGAGAGACAGGATATATGTGTGACAGTGAGAGATAGAGAGACAGGATATATGTGTGACAGTGAGAGATAGAGAGACAGGATATATGTGTGACAGTGAGAGATGGAGAAAGGATATATGTGTGACAGTGAGAGATAGAGAGACAGGATATATGTGTGACAGTGAGAGATAGAGGGACAGGATATATGTGTGACAGTGAGAGATAGAGAGACAGGATATATGTGTGACAGTGAGAGATAGAGAGACAGGATATATGGTGACAGTGAGAGATAGAGAGACAGGATATATGGTGACAGTGAGAGATAGAGAGACAGGATATATGTGTGACAGTGAGATGGAGAGACAGGATATATGTGTGACAGTGAGAGATAGAGAGACAGGATATATGTGTGACAGTGAGAGATAGAGAGACAGGATATATGTGTGACAGTGAGAGATAGAGAGACAGGATATATGTGTGACAGTGAGAGATGGAGAGACAGGATATATGTGTGACAGTGAGATGGAGAGACAGGATATATGTGTGACAGTGAGAGATAGAGAGACAGGATATATGTGTGACAGTGAGATGGAGAGACAGGATATATGTGTGACAGTGAGAAATAGAGAGACAGGATATATGTGTGACAGTGAGAGATAGAGAGACAGGATATATGTGTGACAGTGAGAGATAGAGAGACAGGATATATGTGTGACAGTGAGAGATAGAGAGACAGGATATACGTGTGACAGTGAGAGATAGAGAGACAGGATATATGTGTGACAGTGAGAGATGGAGAGACAGGATATATGTGTGACAGTGATATGGAGAGACAGGATATATGTGTGACAGTGAGATGGAGAGACAGGTTATATGTGTGACAGTGTGTAAAGTTGGATTCAAAGTGTGACCAGATGCCTCTCTTTGTTTATGCCCTGTGTTCTTCCACAGATATGTCACACAAATATAGGTTACACAGATGTTTTGCTATGTGTGAATGTTTTCTCTTCGGGCAGGCAAACCTATTTGAATAACCCTGGTCCTTTTAATAAATGTGTCTTGGAATAATGAATTTCCACCTCTCTCGTCAGACATAATCGTTTTTATTTTTTTATATCTCAGCATTGCCTGCGCTGATTCTCCTCCTGTCACTTTAGATGTGGCTAAAAACTGATTTGCATTCAGTAATCTCTTCCTGCATTTTGCCTCCACTTAAAGAAAACCTTGGAATATCGTAAAGAGATTATTTTGTTCGTAATTGATTGAGTGCCTTCCCTGCTACAGCCAGGGGCACTTCAAAGTGACTGAATTAAAGGGGCGGCGAAAGGACCGGGGTGCTGAATTTGGGCGGCGTGGGTGAAGGGGGAGATGAAGGGGAGTAGGTTCATGATGCAGGGGTTGAGGAGCCACCTTTGGCTGGCGAATAGGAATCAAGACTGAACCCCTGCTGGCATTTAACTGGCTCATGGAAAGCGCCTTGGTCAGAAGAGAATCTCTGTGAGTCAATCGCATGGTGGGTTTGATTCCTGAAGGTGGATTTTTATTGGAGGCAAAGGTTCAGTTAAGAGTATTGGTTGATCTACTTAAATGTTTTACTGCAGTGGGCTAAATCAGGGTCACACAGAGTGATTCTTGGTAAGTCTTAAACAAATCTACTTTGAAGTCAAAGTATACACCTCACAAACATGGTTATGGGCATCAACAAAAAAAGAAGACACCTGTACCATGTCAGATATAGAGTTGAAATGTCTTCCATTTTGTGGTTGCATTCCAATATTACACTTTATATACATCACAGAAGACCGAAATATGACTAAACTGTTTGAAACACCGGATTTTTGGCATTTTTTTTTTAATTTTATTTGATTAATTATGAAATTATGAACAGTATTAATAACGTTCCACCCATGAGGCCACTAGAGGGCGATTTGGTCATTTGACTGCAGGAAAGGGCTCTAGGTTTGGACCTGTTCCTCCCGACTCCTAGCTGAGTTTGAAAGTCTCCAGACTCAAACCAAGGTACTTTAAAGTCTATAGATCTCCACACTAGCTTCCTCCTCAGTCATTTATCATACGGAAGAGGCCTTCTTCTTCGTACTCTGCCCTATAAGCCATTCTGCCACCACCTCCATTCCTCCCCTACCAATCCCTTTCCATATCCTTTGGATTCCCAGAGCTGAGGATTTGACCCCCTCCACCACCCACCCAAACCCCAACCTAAAACACATCACTAGGGCATGGAGATGTAGTCAGTGATCCCCGGCTGGCTCCCCATGGCAGCCCTATCCCTGTATCAGCCTTGCCCTCACCCCTCTGCTCCTTATTATGGTGATCCAGAGCCCAGGGCTATGGGGCTGAGTGAGAGGGGATAGCCCCCAAACCCTGATTAGCCTATCCAGATTATCGCTCCTGCGTCCACAGGCCCTGCTAGTGAGAAGGAAGGATGAGAAGGGAGGAAGGGATATTTTAGCCATTATCAGCTCGGCTCAATAATCATCATCCAAATTGATCCTAATCGTCTACTGCTATATTACCCAGCAGTCTCTATAGACTTTCAATAAAAGGGGGTCCACAATGCAGCCCTGTGGAACCCTCCAAAAATGTCAGGAACATTCCCTCTTTTTTTGTGATGTGTGTTTTCCATTTCCATCATAATGATGAGTGTGTCTAAGTCTGGGGAGGTAGTAGAAGGAGGGGTTTAAGAGAGGAGGAGGGCTCATGGCTTTCAAATAACACTAACCAGTACCCGCCCAAATCCGCCAATAATTTGAAAACCAATTAAGGCAAGAGGGGCTAAATTGTGGGATTATCTTCCGTTTTGTGCTGTTTTAATCCCTGCTAACCTCCTCAGTGCTAGAGGGGATCGGTATCATGTTTTTATTTGATATCCTTTATGGTTACTAAACTGGTGTAAAATCGTATACTGAAAATCCAAAAGAACACCTCTGAAATACCATTTTTTTTTACCCCTTTTTCTCCCCAATTGGTAGTTACAGTCTTGTCCCATCGCTGAAACTCCCATACGGACTTGGGAGAGGCAAAGGTTAAGAGCCATGCATCCTCTGAAACACAACCCAGCCAAACCGCACTGCCCAGAAGCCTGCCGTACCAATATGTTGGAGGAAACACAGTACACCTGGCAACCATGGCAGTGTGCATGCACCCAGCCCACCACAGGAGTCGCTAGAGCATGATAGAACATCCCAGCCAGCCAAACCCTCCACTAACCTGGACAATTGTGCGGTGCCCCATGGGTCTCCCAGTCACAACAAAGCCTGGACTCGAACCAGGAACTCTAGAGGCACAGCTAGCACTGTGATGCAGTGCCTTAGACCCCTGCACCACTCGGGAGGCTGAAATAACATATTTAATGAAGTATTATGCTGTATGTTAGTTCTGTAACCATCCCTACTTTGCTCTGTAATTTGTTTGTGTAATATAACAGTTTCATTTCTGTAGCATTTTATCAAATTTAAATGTTATTGCCAACAGAAATGATCTGCCACCATATCCCCAGTCTCCCTCTCTCCAGGCTCCCTCTCCCCACCCATCCTATCCCCAGTCTCCCTCTCCCCAGTCTTCCTCTCCCCCTTTATTTGTTCTCTAATGTACCCTATCTCGCTCTCTGGGGACAGATTAACCCCCAATCCCCCAGTTCCTTGTTAATTGAAATAATTTTACGGTTTGGAGGCCACCGGGTTCCACACTGTTCCCACAGAGTTTTATACTCTTCTGTTCTCTCAGTGAAGGACCCTTCCCTCCATTCCTCTCAGTGGAGAACCCTTCCCTCCATTCCTCACAGTGGAGAACCCTTCCCTCCAATTCCTCACAGTGGAGAACCCTTCCCTCCGTTCCTCTCTCACCTCCTCCCCTCTTTTCCCTGACACCCTTCTCTCCCAAGAGTCTGCAGTGGGAGTTTGACTAGGTAACATGACCAAGGGTTCAATGGAACGGTAGTTCCACTATCTTAGAAAGGGATAAAACACACTGTGATTTGTGAAGATTTCTATGAGTAATGGTTATGGAAAGGCAACAAGCTGGTGTAGTTCCCCCACCTACATAACCCAGGCTTAACACCTGCATGTGGATATTATTTTTTATCTTCCAGGTGAAAGGTATGACTCAGCAAACATCCTTCATGTGTATGACAAGCCAAGTATCATCATTACGTTGCTTGCTTGTGTGTGGGTACTCAAATTGACTTGGGGGTAGGGGAGGGGGGAGTGAATGTACTGAGAAACCCTTAGAAAACTATAGTAAGGGTAGGTAACAACACATCTGCCACGCTAATCCTCAACACAAGGGCCCCTCAGGGGTGTGTGCTCAGTCCCCTGCTGTACTCCCTGTTCACTCATGACTGCACAGCCATGCACGACTCCAACACCATTATCAAGTTTGGAGATGACACAACAGTTGTGCCAGGACAACAACCTCTCCCTCAACATGATCAAGACAAAGGAGATGATTGTGGACAACAGGAAAAGGAGGACCGAGCACGCCCCCATTCTCATCGACGGGGCTGTAGTGGAACAGGTTGAGAGCTTCAAGTTCCTTGGTGTCCACATCACCAACAAACTATCATGGTCCAAACACACTAAGACAGTCATGAAGAGGGCACGACAAAGCCTGTTCCCCCTCAGGAGACTGAAAAGATTTGTCATGGGTCCTCAGATCCTCAAAAGGTTCTACAGCTGCACCATCGAGAGCATCCTGACTGGTTGCATCACTGCCTGGTATGGCAACTGCTCGGTCTCCGACCGCAAGGCACTACAGAAGGTAGTGCGAACGGCCCAGTACATCACTGGGGCTAAGCTTCCTGCTATCCAGGACCTCTATACCAAGAGGTGTCAGATGAAGGCCCTAAAAATTGTCAAAGACTCCAGCCTCTCTAGTCATGGACTGTTCTCTCTGCTACCTCACAGC